>NC_056731.1:946215161-946342661 GCF_019279795.1 Protopterus annectens | reverse complement strand
CCACTGCTAGTATGCTACTCAGTAGACAGTGCTAAGTAATGCCCTAGTGTTGTCAAAATTTAGATACCCCCCAGTCCTCTGTTGCATGGCAGGAAAATTGCCATCAGCAAGGAGTATTCTGCAGTGCAGGTAAACCTGCTACCACACACTAACTTGTCCTGCCCCTCACACTGTGACACTGGTAAGCTTCTGACCAGAGGGAGCTTACCCAGCACCAGATCCACTCAATAATATACTATGGAAATGAACCACAGTCCTCTGCTTGCGTAATAGTTGTGATTCGTTTATGACTGACAAGCAGGCATGACAACACACCACAGCACAGTGATGCAAGGCAGCCTGTGGTAGCTAACTAGCAATGTGGTAAGGCATACTGTTCCTGCACAGGTGTCACATTGCTGTGCTGGGTAGCACAGTCTTTCTACTGAGTGTTACCATCGATACAAAGCACAGCAGTACTTGGTATGCACTAATGTACTAGACAACCCTGTATGCCATTCATACAAATGGAAATAGAACATTCTATCATGGAGGATTCCCACAATTCTTGTCTGTGAAATGCAGTATTCCCTGGCAATATCTTGAATGCAGCATGTAAATGCAATTACACATCTGTGCAACAGGTCAATGAATACCCTGGCCCATGTATAACATTATTTTCAAGGTGTTTTGCATTCACATAATCAAATGCTTCTGTAACACCATATGCTATACACCTTAATTCACTTCTATGTAGTATCGGCCCTTTGTAATTTATCTTTATATTTATGCTGTATGCACGGAATCTGGTAGTTTTCAACTGGTTACAGTTAACAGTTACAAAAATGTCAATAAAATGGATACTAGCTTAGAAATATATCTCTTACAGAATTTTGCTGTTAAGATACTTGGCCCATGGGATTTAATTGTTTTTCGAAGTTTTAATAGTTTCTATAAAAACTCTTAAAAGTAAAGTCTGGACAGTGTATGCCATTACTACACTGAGGGGTTACATTCAAACATACACCCATTACTTGAATCAACTGAGATCAATCTGTTAATTTATTTCTTTTACATTTATTTACTGGGGTACAATAATCACAACTCATCATTTGCAGGTACTGCCCTGGTGAAATAATTCATAAAGAAGGAAAAAGTGGAAGACAGAAGCAGTATGCTGTACATACCAAAAACACAAAAAAAATAATAAACTGTGCCTTAGTAATTTAAAAATGCAGCAACAATGATGAGAAATACATATTTTAGAATTTTACATGATTATGTATCATTGTAGAAATGCTGTGGGGTAATGTGAGTCAGGGCAGGGGAGGTGGAGTAAAGAAGTGTTAAGTGCGACAGTGATTAACCCCTCAGGTTGAGAGGCCTTTAGATGACGTGCTGTATAGCAAATACAGTTTGATATGGCATGGTGGAATTTTTTAAGTTCAGCTCTAAAGGCAGGGAAGGGGGACTGAAGGTAATTTAGGTGGGGGTGGGATTCCCATAGTTTAGAAGCAAGGATGGAGAAAGTGGTTGGTGCAGTGTACCTGGTATGTGGGGAGGTGCAGTGAGTGAGGACTGCTTGGGAGAAGCACCTGGGGTTGTAATGTATGTCTCTGGTACAAGGTTTGGTAGACAGTGGTGGGGAACAGGTTGGAGACGTTTGAGGATGGATAGCCTGTCTAGATTCTTTTATCAACAATTTAAATACTTCTGAATACATTACAACTCATGTGACAGTTCTCATAGTATAATACTGTAAAATAACTGTAAAGCATAATTAAATTAAATGTACATTTCAGAAGTAGGTTTTACTATTAACAGAATAAGGTGGAACATCAGTGTGATAATTGCTTAAGCCTTGCTTTTAGTGAGGTAATCTTGAAAAAATAGCCTGCGTTTGGAGACAGAATATGAATTTTCAAATAAAACATTTTTAACTAAGCAAGTAATGCAGTCAGGTAATTTTCTGAGTCATTACCATTCAGGATTATAACAGTACAGCAAAACCAGCAGTACCTCTCTGGAAATATAATCAGTCCTCAAAATCAATAAGTATTGATTTTGTACAATAATATGCTGCACTCTGCAGCACACTAATTAGGAAGAATCAATGTTCACAATGCAGGATTTTTTGCAATGTTCCAGGCAGGTTTTGTTGGAGTCTTTGGTGATGAAACCCAACAAATAAGTAAGTAAGACCTTCCAGTTTGTAGCAGACTTTATAGGCAGCTTGCTTAAACCGCTTTTACCCACCTACTGATAAATCTAGAAGAAAGGGACTTACTTCTGCTCCATTTCAGTAGAAAATGTCAAGGGCATTGTTAAATACACTAATAAAATTACTTTACTGATCACCAAATTGTGAACACAGGACTAAAATCAGTCCCTTCAAACTGATGTTATATTGCTTATGTTGAAAATGTCTCTAGCCCTGAAACTGAATGTGTTCACGAGTCAGTGCAAACCCAGAAAGTAGAAGAAAGATAATCATTAGGCAGCCTGGAGAAAGTGTAAAAAGTTTCCATATTGCACCATGCCAAGCCTCTAGTTTGGTTATCTAATTCAGTGCTCCAGTGTCTGCCTCTCAAAAAGGAGTATGAACAATATTATGGAAGGAGATATGAACAATATTATGGAAGGAGATATGAACAATATTATGGAGTGATAAGTCAAATGGCACAGAAAAGAGGAAATTAACTGTGAAGGAAAATGAAGGCAAATCTATGGCAAAATGCTATTCCCCAACGTAACTACTGCAAGCAGCTAAAGCCACATGATCAAGCAAAGGCCTTCCAACACTTGTTTTACAGAATCAGACTGAATCCCTTGAGGTACAACTTGTGGCTGCCAAGAAGTTGTTGAAATGTAAGAGTAGAGGTCATTGCAGAATGCAAGTGAAAGAAAACTCCCATCAGGCAATATCTTCTAAACATAATATGCAAAAAATGTGATTTTACCAACTCATTTTTGGTACTTTTCCGTTAAACCCCTACCATGTGGTTTCGCTACCAGATCAGCATGTCTCGCCTTATTGCTCAGCGAGCTGTGCAGATCCTTTTTATTTACCGTTTACAAACACACTTGGTACCGTCATGTGGGAATTAATAACGTGTGCCTAGGTCATTCAGTGCTGACGTACGCATGCTGTGTTGTTTCTCTTGACTTTGTCATTTACTGTAGGGGTCAGGGTTTTAACTTTAAGGCTGTTTGTGTATATCACTTACCGTCTGTCCTCCTTGCAAGGGGTGATGAAATGTCAAGATGGTTGCTGTAAGGTTTTTCTTTTAAGTCAGAAAAAAATAGCCACTGCAGTCACACTTCCACGACGACACTTCTGTAATTCACACACTCCATGTCCTACTACTGCATTAAAGACGCCTGCCAAGGAACTTTCTATTCTTCTTAACTGTTCACATACCTTTCAAAGCGTGTCATCATGACTGCATGTTCATGTTTGTATTTTACATTGGAGTTTTACAGATATATCGGGATATAGCAATGAATATATTGAGTACGTAAAATTAAGGCAGGTAGACTTCTGTTGCACACACCATACAAAACTGAGTGGTGCTTTTTAAATGTGGGTCACTTGACAAGCAAATGAAGAGCTGCAAAACCAAAAAAAAAAACACTATCAGGTCAAAGTATACATAAATACAATACTGGTGGGCATGTACTCTGTTCAATATGCACGTCTGTGTAAAATAAAGGCGGGACATGCCGGTCTGGCAGCGAAACTGCATGGTAGGGGTTTAATGGAAAAGTAACCCTTTTTAATGAAATTTCTTTATAATTATTGCTACAGATAAAATCTGTAAAATAATACAAAAAAATGAAATTGAAGAGAGGTGGAATAAGACTCTACAAAAACAAGATAAATAAAGCACCTCAAATAGCATACAGTATATGCATAAGGTAGAAGGAGGGTAACATGGACGGGAGGGGACTAAGCATTTACACTCATAACTTTGTTTCAGAGATCACGTACATGGGCTCCCCATACATACACTCACGCAGACAAACACAAAGATTTTGCTGAAGTGCTTTAATTTTATATATTTCACACATGCTAAATAATTTCAAGTTTCAGTTTAATGCTTTGACAATATCATATCCAAATCTTTAGTACTTCATATTTCTCATGCACCCTTTATAAATAAATTGCAAAGGCTGTACTCAAGCGGATGATGTTACCACTAAATGAACATTGAGCAGTGCTTGCCATTATTTATTAAAAAAAATAAGCAGGGTATTAGTGGACTGGGGTGCACCAAACCAGTAAAAAAAACTAGTGTACAATGCCAACACCTATCCCAGGGCTAATTCTAACATAGTTGAGGAATTATATTTATTTATTTTACATTTATTGACCGGGTTTGTCCGACTGAGCTAAGTAGCCCTTTTTCAGCGGAGGCCCAGGGAGAAAAGCTCCACATGTTCTACAGATTGTTTACTTATTTTTGTAAATTATAATCAACAACGGGTTTACAGAAAATATTCAAAAGCAGCATATACACAAAAAGCAAGGATTTACTACAGTAAACTAATCATTATGTCTGTTAGATTTAGAATCCTACATTTTTTATACACATCTGTATTACATGCAGGCAGGGGTACTATTATAAGATCACTGAATGAATCCTGTGACACAGTGCATTACCTTCAGGAATGAAGAAATAATATTCCTAGTTTCATCTTTTCACACATGGTAAAAGAAGACAGAAGACAGATAACATAAGACATGGCAATCTTGCTTTTTTCCCACTTTTCTGAGATTTAAAAAAGTTCAGTTACAGGCTTGCTGTTCTTGAACTGTTTGTAAGTTTCTGTGAGGCCATTTTTGCTTGGGCTAAAGGAAAGTCTCTCTGTTGATCAGTGGCAGTGAAAAACATTGAGCAGCTTCCCTGCCCCCCGTGGGAGTGGTTACTGACTTGAAACTGTAGTTTTATTGGCCGTATTGGGTCAATTCCTGGCTCTTTCCAGCCCCTGCTATCAAGCACGCTTTAGCGCGGAGTTGCCACTAGAGCAGCATCGGGCAGTGCCGGTTTAACAAGGTTAAACTTTTTCTGGCTCCATAAAGTCTGTTCTTCATTTTTTCCCTTAGAATTGCTCTACTAGTAATCTAAACAGTATATCCCTTAACTAAAAAGCGCAGCACTTGTTCCCAAAAAGCTTTTTTTTTCTCCAAAAAAAACAAAAAAAAAAAGCATTCTTTGTCTTAAAAGCATCTTCTTTAGCACTTGTATTATACAAAGTCCCTCACTAGCAACCCCCCCCCCAGGAGTACCCACTTCCTTACTAAGTCCTCTCTTATTCAGTTACACCCCTAACTTCTTAATTTCTCTAGCATGTCGAAGGGCCAGATGCTGGCGTCCTCTCCTGTCCAGTTGGTGAATCTGGGAATATTGAGGCAATGTTACAATTGCCTCATGTACACAGACAACCCTCTCCTCCTCCCACATAACACAAATACTTGCGAGAGATGCAGCTATTTAGCCAAACTGGAGGCTGAGCTCTCTCAACTCAGGACTGGCAAGACCAGACAGGAGGAGAAGGCAACTACACACACCACAAAACCAGTCTCACATAAAGCTATCACAACAATGAATCAAACACATAAACACACAAAGACATACTCGAAAAAATTTACCTAAACAGCAGAGGCCTCCAAAGCAGACACCCAAGCAACTGCCACCTCATGACACACCACAGGCAACACATAAAACACAAAATCAGTGTGCAAAGCAGTCACAGCCCTTAAGGCCAAATACAACACCAAACATACTTGTCATAGGTGACTCCATAGTCAGACACACTGACGTCCCACTCACCAGGCTGAACAAGGTAAGGGTCACAGTAAGATGTCTATCGGGCGCTAGAATCCGCCACATAACACAAGCACTCGGGTCACTCCACAGCAAGTACAAATATGACACAGTCATTGTCCATGCTGGTGTGAACGACCTGAGACGTACCTCCCTGGACTACATGAAAAGAGACATAGAGGAGCTCTCTGATTATGTAGCCCAGGCAGGTATGACCCTGACCCTGAGCAGCATCCTTCCTTCACCAAGAATGATGCCACAACATAGAGACAAGATGATCAGCTTTAATAATTGGCTTAATTTCTGGTGTCATTCAAAGGGGATCCAGTGTCTGTCTGCCTGGGATGACATGCTTGACAAGCCACGCTGCTTCACAAGGGACGGCTTGCACCTGTCACCCTGGGATTCCGGATATTGGCTAAGGCTCTTGCCACCCCCATAGTGCCTTTTTAGGCAAGGCTCAAATTCTAAACCTACCACACTAGAAAACAAAATGGGAAGAAACTAAGGGTAATGCTGCTCAATGCCAGAAGACTAAATCTCAAAATGCATGCACTCGAGGCCCTTCTCAGTATGGAGAACATCGATGTCTGTGCTGTGACTGAAACCTGGTTCAAGGCTCCTAAGAGCACCCCGCACTATCAGGTTTTACCTCATATCATGCGTTCCGCCCCAAAACCCGGACCACACCACAAAAGGAGGGGGTGTATCCATATTCATCAAGGATACCCACACCTCCAGGTTGGTGGCAACGCACGAAGCATCGGAAACCATCCAGGTGCAATTAACCATAGGCAAAACTGCTCTACAATTTGTAGCATGCTACAGGCCACCCTCTCAAACTCAGGAACCCCACACAGCCTTCCTGAAGACACTGGAGGGTATAAATGTATCTCCAAACACCATTATATTGGGTGACCAACTACCCGAATATAGACTGGGAACATTACTCAAGCCCAAACTTTCTAGCCCAAAGGTTCCTGGAGTTCATAAATTCAAATGCCATGGAACAACTAGTCACAGTTCCCACAAGAGGAGAAAATATACTAGATCTCATCATCACAAACATGGGGACAAAATGCTCCACACTGGAAGTATATCCCTCATTGGTGAGATCAGATCATAAACTAATCTCACTGGATATCCACATCCCCCCACCCCAAACAAAAAGACCACAGTGAAGAACTTCTCTAAAGCAAACTTCACACTACTCAAGACTGGTGTGGTATCCTTCAAGGCCCCCCGAGCCAGTGGAAACCGCAACCCAAGCTGCAGAAGCCCTTACAAATGCCTTCTACGAACACCTCCAGGACTGCATGGATCAGGCAATCCCTAATAAAACCAAGACTCTTTCCACCAAGGGCAAACGTCCAGTCTGGTGGACCCCAGCCATAAACAAACTTTACAATAAGAGGAGAAAGCTGTTACATGACAGAGCAAAATCCATAAAAGAGAAGACACCTTTGATCATTATTAGTAAAAAAATACGAGCACTCATAAAATCTTCCAAGGCCAACTTTGAGAGAAAAATTGCCATAGATTCAAAAGACAATCATAAGGCCTTCTTCAGCTATGTTAGAAACCTGGGTGGAAACTCCCAGATATGCTCAGAATTAGTCCAAAATGATACAAAATCACTGAACCCACAGACATTGCCAACATACTGGCAGACAGGTTCAGTGCAAACTTCACCCCTCTCCCCAAAGGAGAGATAACTATCCCAGCAGAGTGCAGCCTCCCAGACATCTCCAATGCGCAGGTGAAAGCTGCTCTCTAAAGCTAAAACACAGCATCAATGGGACCGGATGGTGTCCCCGGCTGTGTGCTACACGAACTCAATGAGGAACTAAACCCGCACATAAGGCAGCTGTTTAATCTTAGCCTTACCACAGGATACGTGCCCAAGGAGTGGCGTGACGGCAACTGTGGTCCCACTCCACAAAGGCGGTGCCTCTATGGACCCTGGTAATTACCGCCCCATAAGCTTAACAAGCCTGGTCTGCAAAGCTATGGAGAGGATCATAATGGAACTCATAAACAAAGACATAGGGGACTTGCAGACATTGGACCCGACCCAGTTTGGCTTTGTTAAGGGCAGATCATGCCTTTTGAACTTGGTCGACTTCTTCGAAACAGTCACCAAGGCCATTGATGAGGGAAAGGCAGTCCATACAGCCTACCTTGACCTTGCAAAAGCTTTCGACACAATACCCCACTCGGGTATTATAGAGAAACTTACCAGCTTAAATGTAAACCCATATGTCACAAGATGGGTTGCAAACTGGCTAAAGGACAGAACCCACAGGGTTAGAGTAGCTGGCACCATGTCAGACTCCAAGCCGGTCACAAGTGGTGTCCCACAGGGCTCAGTCCTTGGCCCCCTGTTGTTCGGCATCTACTTCTCAGAAGTACAGGCAAACATAGGAGGACTATGGCTGACAAAGTTTGCAGATGACTGCAAACTGGGAGCCATAGTGGAAAGTACATCGGACACAGATATCCTTCAGAGGGGTCTCACAGAAACTGATAGCTGGTGCCAGAGCCATGGCCTGAAGTTAAATGCCAAAAATGTATAGTCATACCCTTCAGGAAAAACAAGGTAACCCCAAGCTACCATATAGGTGGCAATCCACTAAGCACAGAAGAGGTTATCAGGGACCTGGGGACCCAGGTTGACAGTGGCCTTTCTTTTGACACTCACATTGCTAAAGTGGTTAGAAAAACCTTCTACATTGCCCACCTGATCATGAAGGGATTCACATCCAGATCAAGTGAGGTCATTGTTCCTCTGTACTCTTCACTTATCAGACCAATGATAGAGTACATTACCCCATTCGGGATGTATCTCACCCGACACCTGCAGCAATTGGAGAGACCCCAAAAGTTCCTCACCAAAAGGATAAAGGGACACCAAAATCTGTCATATGCTGCCAGACTGAAGAAACTCCAGCTCTATTCAGTCGCATACCGTCTGCTCAGAGGTGACCTGTGCCTGACATACAAGGCCATGTCCAACCTGGAATTAATGGACATGCTCCACCTCAAAAAATCCAAATCTACCAGATCCACTACAGCAAGCAACTTAAACCTTAGCACGGATATAAATAGGACATGCTGGAGGGATAGATTTGTCACCCAGAGACTCCCTATGTTGTGGGATAAAATCCCGGTCCATGTGAGGCAGAGCACCTCGCTGGCTCTGTTCAAGAGAAATCTTGACCGGTGGATGGGAGATCGTAGGTTTACCCTGGGAATCATCTCTGTGTCACTGCTGGACAGAGGCACAACAAACTAATGGGCACAGTATTTTTTAACATAAGGGGTGGCGTAAGCCACAAAACTCTGGGCTAGGCTTATAAATGCCTTAGGGCAGATAGCCTAGTATAAACCTATGAACCTATATGGATTGTACACTATGTTCTGTGTTTGTTTATTTGTTCCTGATAAAAATAATGACACTCATACATCTATCGCGTCCAGTTCTAATATAGCTTGGCTGCTCTTGGTGTGACGAACCACTGGTGACTTGAGTAACACTTAACAGTTCATGGATAGGGCTTACCTTAGGGCCCACTGTCTTCATGGGGCAAGCCCCTGACTCTCTCCCTTTTTAAGCAGGATCTCACCTCTCAACGCAGAAGTACCTTGCTGTTCATGAAGGCTACACATGTCCCAGGAACAAAGAAGTGGAGCAGCTGGGAAGGGCTGTTATACTGCAGCCAGTTCAAGTACTGAGTTGTGTGTGTAAGGGAACTCACCCCCTTAAGTGCTATCTTCATATAGGCCACTGTATAGAGTCTGGTGTGGTCTAGAGCATTCCACTCACATAGGACAGTTGCATTTCCTAAACCCGGCTCACCCATATAGCCTGCCTCTCTACCCTTCACTTGATCTCAAACTTTCTTCTGGGCAACAGGTACTGGCCATCCCTACAAGCAAATTACCCCATCCTACCCCCAAAGACAGGCAAAACAACAAAGCCACATCATTCCTTTCCCTCATTCCCATCTGCCAACTCCACAAGGGGCCCAAACCACTAACTAAACGAGAATCACCTGGACTTTAGTCAGGGCTTTATCTCTTTACTCAAACAGGCTAGCTGAATGCTAGGTTTTATTTTTAAAAGTGAGCACATTTTCATTGGAATTGGGGGGGGGCAACATACGTTTAGCATTAATATGAATAACAATGGCAAAAAGTCTTAATTTGTAATACTTTATATAAAAACATACATATTTCAGCTCTATAATTTCAGAGCATCCTGTCCAAATCACAAACATTTTATTAGTGATAACTAGGATGTTCTTGTCACGTTCGTGTGGTAGGATAGGTGATGACATCATCCTGGGGAACTAGCAGAGCATCAGAACAATGGAAGAAAGTGGCTGAGCTCCTAGGAAGGATGGTGATGATCAAGAAATGCTTAACAGAAGAAATTCCCACTAAAGACAGAAGGATAATGGCAGTATGGAGGCACAGGGAACCCCTAGCTAACTACACAGACAACAGAACACAGTACGTTATGCAAGTGCCACAGCACAAGTCTGATTTATACAAGGAAGCAGGTGAACTTATAGTAGATGACATCAGCAGGCTATGTGGGGGGCAACAGGTTAGGAGGCCTGCACATACACACAGCTTCATAGGCTTATAGGAGGATACTAGCCTAATACTGTAGTTACAGGATGTTTAGATGACTAGCTGCATAACAGCACAAGTATCCCAATTGAGCACAGCCGGATAGTCGTTTTTAGCAAAGCAAGTTTGTCAGCAGCACCAACTGGCCCCGTCCATGAGGGACATAGGTGCCAGCCCAGAGGTGACCTTACAATCACCTAACCAGTAGTCAAAGTTACACTTGAACAGGGTCATTGAAAAGCAGTACTTCACACACACAGTGAGAGCCTATTACAGAGGAGTGTGAATTGTTGTGGGATATATCTGTCTCCTCAGCATATTCTGTTTATGCCACAGGCTAATTTGAGAACTCTGGGCCAAATTATTCTTGTCCCAGTTGAATTGCAGATGTCCACTGTTCCCAGAAGGGCAGGGTCTAAAACTGCTGTGCAGGGCAGACATAGGTCACTTCTCAGCAGCCTGCATGATACCAAGTGCAGTGATAGGTATGCCAGTCTTTTCATGTATGTCATGTTCGGATGCCTGGGAGTCTCCCACGCATAACCCTGTGCTCTCTCCAATTGCTCCAGGTGTCTTGTGAAATACAGACAAATGTGACCATTGTACTCCATTATTGGTCTGATAAGGATAGAGTACAGCAGAGATAGGATTACCCTGGTATTGAATGTGATGTCCATATGTATGATGTGCACAACTGTGTGTAACACCACTATGGGCACATAGTGATGAATGTATAGATTGCTATCAACATGCATTCACAAGTCTCACAACACTGTGTTTGAGCTTAGGGGGTACTACACCTATCATAATTATCAGGGCACTTAATTGACAATGGTGACAAAGGGTCACTGTATGCTTTAAAGTTCGGTCCATGAGTTTGGAACCAATCATCACTCTCCATCAGCTTCTACAGTAATATGTTACCATCATTGGGGGGCTTTACATGAGTGTGCCAAGTAAACAGTCATCTGCAAACTTGGTAAACCACACAACATCTACTGTTATTTTCCAAACAGTTGTGAGCCCAGCACAGATCTTTGTGGTATTCCACTCGTGAGTTGGCGACTGGTGGAATTTGTGTTCTGCCATTGAGCCAGTTGGCTACCCATCTAGTACTGTATGGCCTAAGTCCCAGATGTGAGATCTTCACTATGAAACATGAATGGAGGACAGGTATCAAAGGCCCTGGATAACTCAACATAGGGTGTACGTCCTGTTATCCCTCATCCAGGTCTTTTGGATCAGTATCCAGAAGTACAAAAGGGTCAATAAGCAAAATCTACTCTTGACAAAACCAAAATGGGTAAGGTCAAGTGTGCTGAAGGTCACATTTGCCCTTGTGGCTATGGTCAATGCCGATTCCTGCACTAGCTTTGCAGAAAAAGGCTTTTTAGGCATATGGGTCAATAGTTGTAGTTCTGCATGTTACTAAATTGATGTGCATTGCATAGCACACAACATTTTATATTACATTTTGTAGCATGGTTGATATATCTGTGAAAAAATTACTGAGACCCCAGGGTTGCAGTGCTTGGGGGGTGCCAATACATGGATGTATTTTAAACATATGACATATAGTTAGATATGCCCTCAGTTTGTAATGCTTCTACATGTAATTTTATGTCACACAAAGGAAATGGACAATAAATAGCATTAATATAGCATAACATATACATTTCCATAGCTCTGCAGTGGACTTGCACGACTGTTAGCAAAGTACATATGCATGCAAAATACATGTTTGCATGTAGCTAAGCAGTGTGCATACATGAACTGCATTTCTAAAGTCTAACAGTTAGTACTGAGTCTATGAAATACACTTGCTGCTTAACTGACTCTGTGGCAGCACATGTTAATGCATTGATAGTCCTTTTTTGGGCCAGATGGCACTGGGTTCGAACATCAGATGTCATACTTTAAAATATTTTTCATTACAGAGTGATAGAAACCTGATGTCATTGCACTATTTTTGGCTGTCTGGGTCCTGTCTGTTTCCTAGGTGGGCCAGTTTGCACACAGCTGCACTTCATGCCAACCAGATAAGCACAACCAAACCTGCCACTCATTTTCTGTGTTTACGCACGTGCGAGAGAGAGAGAGAGAGAGAGAGAGAAAAGGGTGTGGCAGTTGAAATGAGGAAAAGCAACTCATGACATGCACACTAGAAAATGTTAGTACACTGACATATTTCTACATAGGACTGGATTTGAGTTCTCACTCCAACACACTTTCAGAACACAGGATGAGTGTCTTATCTCTATCTGCCATACAAACACCTTTGCAGCAAAGAACCTAACTCAACACTCACACGACCAACTGCAACAACATCTACACTGATATCAAAACATACAAGTATTATTTGTATGTTTAGTACTTTTGGATGCACTGCACCTAGTGATCACACAACAGGTCATAATTATTGCTTGCAAAAATACAACTCTGCTATACATTTCTGTATTTGTAGGTCATTCTTCATTTATCTGAGCAGTAATCTGAGACATGAAGTGTGCAAACCATTCTATGTCATTTGCTTTAAAATGTATAAGGATATTAAGTGGAAATAATGTCATATGCAGTTAGCAGCAAATGAAAGGCAGGCTGGATGTTAAAGAACACAACCTGTGACTTGTGTGCTTATTACTTACATTTCCAACCTTACATCTAATACTTTGTAGATCTAACTTGACACACCCAGTGGAAGTAAAGCAGCCTGCAGTGCGGTTTTCCTTCTCCCAACCACTAATCATTCACATGTGTAATCCATTAAAAACAAATACCGAGTGAGTGCCTGCACTATGTTTACATCTCCTACATGGATCAACATTTTTGGGATTCAGTAATTCTAATGAGTTCACACCTCATTTGCATATCCACCATGCTAACAGCCCTGAATCTACACCAAATAAAAAGGCAACCATGTAGCTAGGCAAACTGATAAGGAGAGTTGTACGTTTCTGTAGAGATGAGTACTGAACTTCAGAAGGTATACTTCCATTTTGTCACCTACATATTGCATATGCTGGAATATAGTTAAGAAAAATCTGAAGCAAAAGCTTTCACAGTTTTATCTGTATACATTAGTTAGAAGTGTACTAATGGTAAGGGCATGTTTATCAAGCCATTTCAGAAGTATACATGATTGCCAATACATGAAAATGGAATACTGTGTGTGATAAATATATACAAATGTTTCAGGGACAGGTTCTCTGATAGCACTTTTAGCATTTCAAAGATGGTTTATTAGCAAAATGGGTCAGTTGCCTCTTGTTTTGGATGGGGGAGCAAAGCTAAGTTATTGTTATGGCATAAACAAGGATGTACTGTTCTTTTTTGGGGGGGAGCAAATGTGAGTTACTGTTATAGCACAACCAAGGATGGGCTGTTATTTAGGGAAGGGCAAACATGAGTTACTGTTATGGCACAAAAAAGAATGAGCTGTTCTTTTGGAGGGAGCAAAGCTGAGTTACTGTTATGGCACAAACAATGATGAATTGTTTAAATACGTGCAAAACAAAATAAAAATGATGGAAGTAATACACTGGGTGAAAGCACTTGGTGTTTAATTAAGGCTTGGACTGTTATATCGGCTGTAGTGACGTTTTTTGTTATTTTTATTTTGTTTTACAATGATGGAATGTTCTTTTGAGAGGAGCAAAGTTGAGTTACTATTACGGCACAAACAAGGATATGTTGTTCTTGTTACTCTCCTTGTTTTGTATCCTGCTTGTTGTTAGTATTTCACATCTCTAGACTGTTTTATGTTTCGCAAGTGGGTAATACTGACTGGCTACCTTTTCTCTAAACAGCTATTTTGTAGTTATATGATACTTATGTGTATTACCCTTCTATTGTCTTTTAGGACAGCTATGAGTATGCCACTCAGGTATGTCAATCCACGGAGACCCGCCCTCTTCACTGATGCAGAGAGTGATTGTAGATGGCTTTAGGCAACATGGTGCTTTTCTGCTGGAAAGTGGATGGGGAGATATGGCACGTAGGATGAGAATGCAGTGGCAGATTGTGGATGATGTCAATGCCATGGGTGGCCACAGCAAGACACAGGAGCAGGTGTGCCACAAGGACACTGACATGATCACATCTGCACAGAGGACAACAGCTGCAGTGGGATGTGACCAGATGGTTACACAGAGGGCCTGCTAGAGAAACACCACTAACTCCAGACAGCTCCCAGAAGACTGCCATACATTATGTCCTGCATGTTGCAGCGACAGTTTCAGACACAGCAAGCACATCCCAGGAGGAGAGTCCAAGTAGGCTTTTCTATCTGAACAGTTGTATATTGTTGTATAGTAAAACAACTGAAATCAATAAGCTAATTCTGTGACACGTCTTTTTTTTTTTTGAGGGGGGGGTTGAAGACTGCTACAATTATAAACTTGTTAGGGTTGTCAGCCACGTTCTTGTTGAAATTATATTTAATGGACATGTAAAGGGGTAAATGTATTACCCCCACTGTTACTGTTAATTGTGACTTGTGCTTAATTTCTTCCAGGACCATCTGTACTACAGAAGAATATCTCATCTGCAGATGGCAAGGCAAACATGTTTATTTCAGTACTGCTGAGGAATTTAAAGAAATATTGTAGTGTGTGATGTTGATCTCAGGTCTGTTGTGTGTATTGCTGTACTGTCTGTAATAGTGGCAGCAGTGATGGTTTGTTAGTATATATTGCACTACAGTAGTGTAGATATTAATTTATTCCTATGTTTCTTGATTTTTACTACAGGTGATCATGACAGTGAGATTGTGGGCCTTCCTGATGTCAGTGTATCAGCAGACTCTGCTGATGATGGTGACCAAAGTGAGAAAGAGTCTCAGGCTGCAGAGATTGAATCTGACACTGAGGTTGACAGACAGCCATCCCCTGCATTTCCATCAGACACAGCCAGTAGGCCTACACCTACCCACTCCAGTGAGCCCACAGATGTGCTGTCCCTCCTCCATCTGCTACAGGGGTCTCTTCCTGTGCTACTCAAAGTATGTTTACGGCCATCATGGAGGCACAGGCACATTCCCATACGTGCTCCACACAAATGCTCAGGGTTGTGGATGTGGCCCAGTCTGAGGCAAGCATGACCACCTCCATCATGTTGCCGATTCACTGGATCAGATGAAGGACACATTGGAATGAGCAGTGCTTGTGAAGGAACATTGGCTGGGACAGGAAGAGCATCCTCATGGGCGCAAGTCAGCCACATCAACTGCTGTCAGCCAACGTGGCCATGTCATATCATGCTCCCATAGCAGCAGTGCTGTCCACACCCAGATGTGGCAAGCCATGGGGTCCTAGATGTCCCCATGAAGGGAGCTCACCCAGCAGACATCAGTTATGTTCTGTTAGCAGCACTGCATCTGACCTTGGGCATGATGGTGCCAGTGCAACTCCTGGCAGAGCCAGTTCTTGTGGTTGGGGACAACAAGAATGAACTGCCACCTCTACCATACGCAGCTCACACCTGTCCAACATACCAAGATGTAGAGCCAGCACAGAGCTTGGCTGTGTTCATGCAGGCACTCACACGCCAATTTCACCTGGAGGACCCCTACACACACACACACACACACACACACAACAGTTACTCATTTTGTCTCACTGGCCATTTGATGGTTTATCCACGTCTGCCTTTTTTTCTTTCTTACTCACACACACTCACCATCCTTTTGTGTCAGCCTAGACTTCCTGCTCCGCCATAACACCCTGTGCAAGTGTTAATAACGGTAGAGATTCTCCCATTCAATTCTCGGCTGGAGCGTCTTCTGTGTGGAGTCTGCATGTCCTCCCTGCGGTCGAGTGGCGTCTAAAGACATGCAGGTAGCTGCATGCGTGAATGGGTGTGCCTTCCTTGAAGGTTGGTGTCGGGCTGGCAACTTGGCACTGTAAAAATCCACTGCCAATCTTTAGCAGACCGGAGTTCCACTGTGGCGACCCCTGACCGGGAAAAGCCGAAAGACTTATCCCCGTTTTCTGTCTTTTGGATTAAGGGATACAAAAGCTTTGTGTCTGACACTCAGGGTGCATAGCTAACTTAGTGCTTAGTGTATCTGCATTTGTGGTGTTGAACCGGTAATTGTACCTTTGACTTGTATTGGCCTTGGAAAGTTAGACACTTGATAGCATCAAAATTTCCCAACTTCATAATGAATGATCTTGTGAGGGGTGTGAAGTCAGAAACTGCAATGAGTATCATTGCTTTCTAACTTCTTTCTTTAATCATTTTCCAGTACAAACATATAGTGCTAAACTGAGGACATGCAGTGATCATCAGTTCTTCTGAGAGGTATGACTGTGATGCCTGAGGCCTACTGCTTAGTAAATGGGCACATAACTCAAATAAATCTCTGTTGCCATATATTAAGGTAAGGTCTGTACAAATCTCCCAACATTTGCTAGGTTATTGAAACAAGTAATGAAATACAAGGATATGCTACATGGTCATACTATTACACAATACACTCCAGGTTCAGGACTTACCTTGTAAATGCAGCAGTTGACACAGTTTTAATTCAGGGTTGACTCAGTCTGATGCAAGCAGTACACAGCCAATACATGGGGAGGTAAAGGTTGTGTGAGTTCCCTGGCATCATTGTTAGTATATGTATGTGAGTAAGAGGAAGGTTTTAGGTCCCTAGGTGGTGTCAGTGTGCTATGCATTGTCTCTTAGTCAATGCAAGGCTTACTGAGCACGCCTAAGTCTGCCCACATCCATAGCAGCTGGTGGTTCCCCTTGTGACTCCTCAACTGCCTGTGGCTGTGGTGACCTTGGCATTGGTGCTGGGATATGTGCTCCTTATCCTGCTGAAGATGTTTTCTCAGGATTAAGTTGTGCAGCATGGTACATACTGGGAACATTTCTGTACATGTCCATGGATTGTACTGTAGGGCTACCCCAGACTTATCAGGGCACCAGAACCATGACTTTAGCAGCCCAAACACATGCTCTATGACATTTCTTGTTTGAGTGTGTGCCTCATTATAATGTTCTTCTTTAGATGTGTGTGCATTGTTGAGGGGTATCATCAGCCACGGTTCCAGTGCATAGCCCGCATCCTCCAGTAAATGCCACTGTGGGATATCCCCCTAGCAAAACATCTGGTACATTTGGGAGGTCTGCCAGATATGCAAGTTATGGTAACTGCCAGCACACACATTTAGGATAATTCCCTTGGCATTACATATGACTTGGCAGTTGTAAAGTGGTAGCCCTTTCTGTTAATGTAGAGCCTACCCTGCTCCCCAGGTGGTACCTTAACGTCTACATCTGTGTAAACTATAGCACACAGGACTTCAGGGTAGTGTGCTGCATGGTAGACCTACTGCATATTTCTGACCCTCTTTTCAGAATTACGGGGAAAATACATGTGGTCACAGGCATGCTGGGGCACAGCATTCAGGAACTGGTGGAGGATCCTGGATGCTGATGGCTGTGACACACCCAGCACATCCCCTGTCAGTCTCTGAAAGACGGGTAGGTAAGACAGCGCTTGCAGTTTTTACGGAATAGGTTGTCTGTATAACCTTTTTACCCTTTTGTTTCAGATATTAGCTGGAATATTTTGCATTAATCTTTACGGGGACTGGCTGTGTTTCTGAAGTATAGCCAAACTATGCACTTATGCTATGTTGATGAGGTCATTAAAAAGGACAAAACATGCATGCCTACAGCTAGTGGGGTTTGGCTTTATTAGCCTGAATGTAACCATAAAGACTTAAAAAGTAAACAAGTCATAGACATTCAAAAGCCATGTAGCTGAAAAAGTACATGTTCTTAAGGGGCCATTTGCATGTATCCCGTGGGCCTCCACTACAGGTGGTTCAAACAACCACATGCCATAATTCTTACTGTACCAAACCACAATCAGATGGCAATTTCCCCTTTGGGTCTTATACTCATTACAGATAAACGGATATAAAGAAAGTAGTCAATCACTCAACATAATCTCAGTTCAGAAGATACAAGCCATATTCTAACAATGAAACAATGTATCAGAGTCCAGCAAAACAGCATCAATGTTGGCATGCACAACCCAGGTATAATACAAATGAATCAGGTAGTGTTTTGTCCTTACTCCTATTCAAATGGAAAGAACCATCATCAGCTCTTTTCCAGTTTTACTTTCAAGCTCTTGTAAATCTACAGCCTCTGTTAACTTTCATCTAGCCTGTTACTAGTTACCTACTGCACGTATTTTGCATAATGTTTACCACGTTATCACATACAAGTAGACTTGTGTTTATTTTAAATTATCACGTAAATAAATGATTTCCCTGATGGTTTGGGTCATGGCAACTGAAAACCCTTTTAAAAAGCTCACCTACCTGGTCAAAAAACATAAAATTAAAGTTAAATTGTACAGTATAATTAGCTAGCTCACATTGTTCTTATAATTCTTAGTTACTGATTTAAAAACCACTGGTATAACTCATACCTCAACCTCTCAGTGCAACAATTCTGGATAAAGACAAAAATAATGGGGAGCAAAGGCACCAAAACAGGAAGAGACTTTATAAAATAACAAATGTTGCATTGGCTTGCATTTTCTTAAGGATATGGAGTCTGAAACTCAAATGTGTGTCATTAGTGAGTTCAAACCTCAACAATTTGGCAAAAAAACATAAATGTTATGAGGAACAGACTAAAAATAAATCATAAAAAATGTCATCCTGCAAAATTCTAGACACTTGATTGGTATGTTGTGGCCCTAAATTTCAGATTTATACATAGGTTCATTTTCATAGGCTTCGCTATCTGCTAGGGCATTTGAAGCCTAGCCCACTATGGTTTTTGGCAACTTTAGGTCAGCTATCTGGCGCACTTATACGTTTTCTGTGGATATGGACATTTGGATGCAAACTTCGGATTGTTGCTTTCACTTTGCAGTCATCTGCCGCAACTCCTGCACACAACCTCCTGTGAGGAAGAAGGCTTCGCAAACAAAATTAGTGACAGGACTGAGCCCTGTGTGGGACAACCACTGTGAACAGGCTTTAACCACAGGCGGCAGCAGTGATGGCGCCAGCAGCTCTGACCCTGTGGTTGCATTCCATCAGATAGTTTGGTTGACGACATTAATGTGATAGGTTTTTTGATGATACCATTGATTTCTTTATTGTATCGAAGGCCTTGTATTGTATCCAGGTAGCTAGTATGGACTGGTAGGCTGTATGGAATGCCTTTCCCTCATCAATGAAAAGTCTGTTTGTTTAAAAAGTCAACCAAGTTTAAAAAGGCATGATCTGCCTTTGACAAAGCCAAATTACCAAATTCCCTATGTCTTTATTTATCTTATTTATTGCCAGTCACTCTTATGGCTTCCATGGCTTTGCAGATAAGAGGCTTGTATGGGCAATGGGGTCCAAATTGGGTCGGGTGGAGGCTTTGCTTAAGGAAGTGGTACCACAGTTGCAGCCCGCCCTGGATGTATCAGAGGTGCAGTGTCTTTGACAAACAACAGCTGTCCTAGCTGTGGTTGGGGAGTCAAGTGGGGTAGCATGCTGTGTCTGTGATCAGTAATCTCAACATCATTTTGAACTAGTTATAGAGCAGGAGTTTCCTCCCAGGTAGGATCCTATAAATACTAAATCATTTGATTATGATTGTCTTTTGAGTCTTTAGCTTTTTCTCTCGAAATTTGCTTTTTGGATGATTTTATGAGAGCTCTTTTTTTTATGCTTTTTGTGTTGTTGTAGAGTTTGTTTATGGTCCACCAGACTGGATGCTGGTAACTTTGGTACAAAGAGTCTTTGTTTTGTTGGGATTGCCTTTATCCATCCAGTCCTGCAGGTGCTGGTAGAAGGCATTTGTAAGTGATTCAATAGCAGGGGCTGGAAAAATGAAAAAAACGATTGACAACCAACAAGTCACTGATCACAAACCACCACTCCTCCTCCGAGGACAAATGAAGTTATATGGAAATGACCTAGTGGCATAAAAAACTACAGTTTCAAGTCAGTAACCACCTCTCGCTGCTCAATGCCTCTCAGAAACTTTCAAATTCACAGAACTCAACAACCCAAAGGAACAGCAAGCCTGTAACTGAACTTTTTTCACTCTCAGAAAAGAAAAAAATTTTTTTTTTTTTTTTCATTTTTCTTTTTAGAGATAGCAGAGGTTAACAAGTATCAAGTTATAACAAATAGTGCAGTGACCACCCCACACAAAGTGAGTCAGGACATCAGGACAGAAAATATGCAAGTTTAAGAAAAAACGATTAAAAAATTAGTGCAGACAGAAAATTCAGCAAACAGCTTTTGGTTGTGCTCTACTACTAACTACTAACACAAGTACTGTTTAACAAGAAAGAAAAATGTCCAGCTAGCAGCTATGCAGAAAAAACTTAGCAATAAACAGAGAAAAATACTTAAAATCTCAAAAGTGCTTGTGCTTCACCAACAGCCAAACAAGCTGAAAAAGACGCTCAAACTCAAAGAGGCAAATAGGTTTTAAGAGAGGAAGATGAAGGAGTTATGGAAATGACCCCTAGTGGCCAATAAAACTACAGTTTCAAGTCAGTAACCACCAGCGCTCTGCCTTCTTGCAATTACATTTTTTTTGTTCCATCACTGATTTTGAAAGGTGAGAAATTTCATACCTCGAGTCTCAACTCTTCAGATTTTTGCAGAATGTTCGGATATTTGATACATACTTTTGATCTGTTCCTCATAAAACTTGTGTTTTTCTGGCAAATCACAAAGTATTTGACACCACTTAAAAATGACTGGCATTATAATTTCAAACTTCTTATCATTCAGAAAATGTATACTAATTCAAAACATTTTATTCTAACAACTTTCTAAGTTGGCAAGATTGATATTTTAAATATGTCCCTACTTTTGGGCATTTGTCGCCCCATTAATTTTAGTGTCCCGATTTCTTGAGCTATACAAGTTGAGATGTATGGACAGAAGTGTAAAGCTTCTGAACTGACTGAATGCAATGCTGCCCATGAACCATTTCATTTCATTTACACCCGTGTGTACGTCCAGCTATACCTCTAAGTGCAAACAATTTTCTGTCAAAAGCTTTCATCGCTGATTTGATGACTAACAATGACATAGCTTCAAATATAGCAAAAAGATTGTTACTGGTTGCGTTCAGCTTAGAACACATAATGCCAATCAAACGCCACACCCCAAGTAAACCTCAACACCGTCCACTTGGTTTCCTTGAATATTTCAGAAGTTTGAGTTCAAGAAAAGGAATAGGAAAACTACGTACGTGATACTTACATGACTTCAAAAGTCAAGATACAGCCGCAAAATAACAACTATATTAAAAATAATAGTTTTAGTGTTACTTGTACGTACCGTATGTCTCTGTCTCAAGTACTCCAACTTAAGTCGGTAACCCACGAGCTAAACATGTAGCCAAACCTGCGAAAAGAAAATGACTGAAATAAACACAAGTCCAGATTTTTACCTACAAAATCACACAACTGTACGACCACAGCAAATCCTGTGTAAACTCGGATCGGCTCTCCGTCGGTTGCGCAGTAGCAAGCCCCGCCCACATAATGTCAATGTCAGTCTGAGAAACTCAGTCTTGGTTGCAGGGACGCGCCCACAGTACGCAATTCGTGGTCTATACTTTAGTTTTTTATGTATATTAAACCCCAAGCACGTTAATCTCCCGATATCTGCTTTATCCTGTTTGGCTTGCAGGGGAGTATACCTCTGAAGTGTACTTCGAATTGAGGATCGTTCGTTCCTCATTCTGACTCTCCAAAAGTCTGTGTTCTTCGACGTTCCACATTAAAAGCGTCTGCCACTGTTTTTATTTGTTTTTGATAACAGTAGTAAACGATAGTGAATCGGGTTAATTGATAAAAGAATGTTTCATAAGTAGAAAATAACACGTTTTGTCTATCCTGTGAGCGTCCTAGTTGAAGTTGCTGGTAACGTTAAGTGCTCCATTTTGCCAGTTTGTTCCAGATTACGAGAGGCAGTGTTCCGGACTTTCAAGATAGAAGGTAGAGAGCTGTGCAGGGAGATACATACCAGCCCGGCTTTCTAGGATCATAAAACATAACACCAATTCCGGACCGAATCAATATTGTAGGACTCGGAAAGAGCCACAGGAGCGTGCCTCTCAATCTCATAGAGCCATACCTCTCGGGAGTCCGTCATTAGAAGGAACATTCCTCATTTTGGGTCAAAAAAGGTTCATGTTCCACATTTGAAAGGGTTTGTCACGCATTCATTGTTTGGAATTAATTTGATAAATAGAACTAAATCATAAATTCATCAAAAGAAGTTTTTTCTAAGTTAGAAGTAGCACATTTTAACTGTCCTGTGAGCTCCCTAGTTGAGTTTAATAGAAAGTGTTCAACATTTTGCCCATTTGTTTCGCACTATAAGAATTCGTGTTTCTCATTTTGGAGATGGAAAGTTGAGAGCTGTGCCCGGGGCAAGAATCTGGGGCAAAGCCAGAAACAATAAGGGACAAAGGCCCAAAATCAAAGGTAGATTTTAAATATCGTTTTTTTAATTAAAAACAAGTTGTTAAAAAAATAAGTTATGTACTCACCATAACATTCCATCTGAGTAGGTAACTTCATATGTCTGCAACCTGTGGGTGGACGGATCCGAGCCGGCAGCTTTACCTAGCTAAAAGATCTGAGCTCCTAGCTCCTCTCCCTACACATAATCCCCTGCTACACATCCACCATCCTCAGATCGAGTTTGCCTATAAAGTCTCCACAAGACCCTCGAAAGAGGCCAGTAACCTACTGCCTAACAGTATGATCAATGCTATCCCATGGTTAAGAAGCACAAAACTGGTTAGGGGGAATAGGGGGGGGGGGTCGGTTGCAGACAAATGAAGTTACCTACTCAGATGGAACGTTATGGTGAGTACATAACTTCTTTATCTGAAATAGTTAACTTAATTTGGTCTGCAACCTGTGGGACAGAGTCCCCAGCTACCTAGAAAACTTGGGCGGCCCTGAAGGAAGAATATTCCGGAGCACCGCGGAGCCAAAGGAAGCCCTACTCCTGGATATCATATCCAATTTATAATGGGAAATGAATGTATGAGAGGAGGACCAAGTAGCTGTTGAACATATGTCGTCTATAGGGACTCTAGACCAGAATGCTGCAGAGGTAGCTATGGATCTGGTTGAATGAGCATGGATTCCCACAGGTACCGGTTTGTTTGAAGCTAAATAGGCCTGAATGATGCACTGTGAAATCCAGTTGGCTAAAGTAACTTTGGTAATAGGTTTACCTAAAGAAGACTTGGCAAAGGACACAAACAATTGATTAGATTTGCGGTTGGTTGCTGTCCTGTGCAAATAAAAACGCAGTTGTCTATGTACATCAAATTTGTGTAATGTGTATTCCCCTTTGTTCTGGAAATTGGGGAAAAACACTTGCAGATTAATAGACTGATTAATATTCGACTCAGAGGCTACTTTAGGGAGGAAGGAGGGATTAGTCCTGAGAGAAACTCTGTCCTTATGAAATATTAGGTAAGGGGGTTTCATACAGAGGGCTTGAAGCTCAGACACTGTCCTGGCTAAAGTTATTGCAGTCAGGAAGGCTGTTTTCCAAGATAAAAATTTCAACTGAGCAGAAGCAGCTGGTTCGAAAGGAGGGCCCGTCAAAGCCTGTAGGACCAATGTTAAGTCCCATGGTGGGACCACAGACTTAACTGGCGGTTTTAACAGAAAGACGCCTTTTAAAAAAGTTTTGCAAATCCTGGTGGAAGCCAGTGATCCTACATCATCCCCAATGTGAAAATGAGAGATGGCTGCCAACTGTACTTTAACCGTAGATGCACTGGCTCCCTGATGAAAGATATGGGACAGGAAATCAAGAATCGTCGGAATAGGAACAGTAAAAGGGTCTAAGCCCCTGTCTTTGGCCCAGATGGAAAAACGTTTCCATTTACTACTGTAGATTTTTCTGGTAGAGGGTTTGTATGCTGCTACCAGAATAGCTTTCACTGGTGACAAGATACTGGGAGTCCTTGCTATCAATGGAATTGGATCAACCAAGCTGTGAGCTTGAGGTCGCCCAGGTTTGGGGGTTGTAATCCCGCAGGATGAGAAATTAGATCCAGAATGGGATCTAAGATCCAAGGAGGAACTACACTGTGAGACCGCATGTAATGGAACCAGATCTGGTGAGGCCAGAATGGGGCTATGAGGATTATCTTGCTTCCCAACCGATGGGCTTTCTGCAGGAACTTCGTCATGAGCAGAAGCAGGGGATAAGCATAAAGGAGACCGGGGGGCCAAGCATGAACCAGAGCATCTCTGGGGCTCTCCCCCATTGGAATTAGAGCGAAACATTCATTGCACTTTCTGTTTGATGGAGAAGCAAAAAGATCGCAGCAAGGTAGACCCCATTTGAGGAAGATTTGTTTCACTACTAACGAGCTTAGAGACCACTCGTACGGTGCGAGGATCAAGCGACTTAGCTTGTCCGCTAGGATTTTGGTCTGGCCTGGAATGTGTGTTGCTACCAGAAAGTGGTTGGTGGAGATCGCCCATTCCCAAACTCTCATAGCCTCTCGGCAAAGGGGATAAGATCTGGTTCCTCCCTGTTTGTTGATGTACCAGACTACAGCCATGTTGTCTGTCTGAATTGCAATAGTTCCCGGAGGAAGAAGGTCTTGTAGGGCTTGCACTGCTAGAAGCACCGCCCTCATCTCCAGAACATTGATATGCAGAATGGTCTCTGAGGGAGTCCACGTGCCTTGGACGGTTCTGCCCATAGCATGCCCCCCCCACCCGAGGTGAGAAGCGTCCGTGGTCAACATGGCGTGGGGCTGAGGCATGACAAATGATCTCCCCTCTCGCAGCTCCTGAGAGTAAAGCCACCAGAGAAGGGAGTCCTTGCAAACCCTGCTCAAGGGAATCGGGTGTTCAAGGGGTGCAGTAAAAGTGACCATTGGACCTGAAGAGTCCACTGAAGAAGTCTCATGCGCAGTCGCACAAAGGGCGACAGACCGATGGCTGCCACCATGGAGCCCAAAGCTCTCAGGACTATTTCCGCAGGTAGGGCTGGGGATTGGAGAATTGCCAAAACATGAAGAGACAAACTGCGCAACCTGTCTGTTGTTAGAAAGGCCTTGGAGAGGCGTGTATCTATCTTGGCCCCTATAAATTCCAGAACCTGCACAGGATGAAGGAACGATTTTTGAAGGTTTACAGTAATACCCAGGCACTGAGTAAGAGCCAGGGTATAATCCCTGGCAGAGCAGAGCTGATGCCTGGTGGAGGCAGTGAGGAACCAGTTGTCCAGGTACGGAAAGACCCGAATGCCCTGAAGTCTCAGGTGGGCTGCGACTACTGCCATGACCTTGGTAAACACCCTGGGGGCTGAGGTGAGGCCGAACGGAGGAGCCCTGAACTGATAGTGACTGGCTCCCAGCCGAAAGCTGAGGAACCTCCTGGATCGTCTGTCCATTAGAATGGGGTAGTACGCATCTTTGAGGTCTATGGAGCACATCCAGTTGTTCTCCCGTAGGAAGGGGAGAATAGATTGCAGAGTGACCATCCGGAATTTCTATTTGAGAATGAACAGGTTTAGAGATGAGAGGTCTAGGATAGGCCTCAGGTCCCCTGTCTTTTTTGGCAATAAAAAAAACCTGGAGTAATTTCCCAATCCGGACTGGCCTGGGAGGATGTGCTGGATGGCTCTTTTTTCTAATAGCTTTGAAATTTCTGAAGCTGCCACCTCCCTTTGATTGGGTGGGACATCGGGGAGGCATTTCAAAGGAGGGGGAAGATTCAGAAAGGGAATGGAATAACCCCTGGATATAATTCAGAGCACCCACTGATCCCTAGTAATGGACTGCCAAGTTTGGAGGTGCTCCGACAGATGCCCCCCGACTGCCTCCAGAGAGGGACAGTCGGGTAAGCCCTCAGGGCTGTTGCGCGGGCCTCTCCGAGAAAGGTTCTCGAGACCCGAAATTCCTTGGCCCCCCTCTGTCTCTGGGCCGGCTTCCAGCTTGTCCTCCTCTGCCTCTGAAGGACGAGGGGTCCGAAGCGGGACGGGACTGCTATGATTTCTGGAACCACATCTTCTTTTGTCCCCGCTGGTTCCTCGAGAAGGACCGTTTGGGATTAGAGAAGCAGATCCCGATGGCAGACAGCATCTTCCCATCTTTCTCGTTTTGGACCAGCCTGTCACGGAAGGTCTTGCCAAAGAGCGTAGAACCGTCAAAGGATGCGTTCACAAAGGACGCCTTGAAAGGTTCCGCAAAATCGCAAAGGTGAACCAGGCATGGCGCCGCAAAGCGATGCCTGCTCTGCTGGCTCTAGCCACTCCCTCTGTGGCATGGGAGAGTAGCCGCATAGAAGTGTTAGTAATAGATTTCAGAGTGGCCATGCGTGCCGAGAAGGTGCGTTTGTCCTTAGCCGCCATGGACTCCGGGGGGGCTCCAGCGTATTCCTTAATCAAGTCTCGTTGGAGTCTGATGACGTGTGCCATATAGTTCAGTGCCCTTACAGAGAAGGTAGCTGAAGCAAACATCCGCTTTCCAATGCGGTCCAACGTCTGAGATTCATTATCTGGAGGGTGGACCAAGGAACTCTCCTGCGCTAGTTCCTTCTTGGTGGCAGCTGCCACCACCATGGCATCCACTGGAGAATGTTTAGACCATGCCTGCCTATCAGAAGAGGGACTAAGTATCTTGTCTGGCCTTCTGGGAATTTGCTCCACGGTGTCCGGCTCCTTCCAAGCCCTGGTGGTAATTAAGTCAGCCGGGGGAGACACCCAAGAAGTACATGGGCCTGCACCAAACGCCTCCAGGAACACAGACTCGTCCGAGGAAGGTTTTTGGGCAGACCACCCTCCTCTGATTCGCAACATCTCCATGATGTCTCCAAAGGAGACATCCCCAGGGGGTGACCTTGGGGAACCTTCCCCTTCCTCCAAGTCTGTGTTCTCTGTGAGGGACTCAGGGGAGTCCAGGTGCCTCTTTTTGCACTTCTGTCTGTGAGGAACCTCCTCGGTGGGGCTATCCGAGGAGGGCTCACCCACGGGTTCTTGTTCCTCTAAGGGAAACAACTGGAGCGCCGATGCAGGCTGTCCCTGTGGCCGGATGGCGGAAGACAGGCCCAAATGCGCAGGGGTGATGGATGGATCCACAGCCTGGACAGGGGATCTGGAAGTCCTCGACAGCACCCTCTCCACTACATCAAACGCCGAGGGCAAACCACTCTCCCCTGGCTCCGAGAGCAGCCCCCTCAGCTCCGATGCAGGGATCGGCATCGGAGCCGAAGCGGTCGGACCCGAGAGGGAAGTGTGCTCCGACCTAAATGGCGCCAAAGACACAGTTCCCCCCACAGATCTGACGCTCGGCTCTCGTCCCCGAGAGCTAGGATCTGCACGCTTGAGGGCATAGTCAGAGTCAAATCAAAGTAATCAAGACTGCTGGTGCCGACGGTTCCCCGGGTCCAAAATGGCACTGATCCAAAGACTCCGAAACCCTAATCTGGGTCAGAGAAGGAGCAATCGGGGTAAAGAAAGGGGCCGAGGGGAGGCTGGAGCACCCCCATCTGCATTTGAGCCTGCAGGAAACGACGCATCGTCCGGTCCAAATCAGCGTCGGTCAAGCTTCTGGTGGATCTGGAAGAGGTCGTAGAGGTGGGCCTCCCTCGAGGGAGACCAGTACTCCTCTTCCGGCTCCGGGGAAAAGCAAGGAGAATAGAGCCGAGAATGAGGAGAACCAGAGGTCCTCTTAGCGGGACTAGCTACCTTCACTGGCAGGGCTGAGGGATGAGACTCAGCCCGCCTTTTATGCTTGTGCCGATCCTTATCTCTTCTTTTTTCTTTAGAAGAGGAAGATGAGTCCCCCTCACCCTGAGAAGCAGAGGGAGTTTGAGTCCCCAACAAGGGAGGGGGATTGGAAGGCACGGAAGCCACAGCCGCGACCGGTGCCTTAGAGGGAGAGGAGGAAGATGAATTCGGGGGCAACAATCCTGCCAGGATTAGCTTGTTCCTCCTATCCCTGATAGCCTGGGGGTTGAAAGCCACACAAACCTGGCAGCTAGTGGATAAATGGGTCACCCCCAGGCAAATAACGCACTGAGTGTGGCCATCGGCTGGAGACAGCTTATGACCACACTCAGTGCATTTAGATAAAATGGCTTTAGGCCCTTCAGCCATCACACCACACACTCACACACTAGGGGGAGGGAATGAAACAAATTTGAAGTAAATTTACCACAAAAAATATACGCTAAATATATTAGTCGATAAAGGGGGCTAAACAATACACACACACCAAAGAAACATTTTTAAAAGTTTTTATCAAACTGGAAATTTCTCACCCACGCCTAAGAGCTCATCTCTAGAAGCTGCTACAAGCCGCTGCAAACTAGATCTGGGGATGGGGAATGTGTAGCAGGGGATTATGGGTAGGGGAGGAGCTAGGAGCTCGGATCTTTTAGCTAGGTAAAGCTGCCGGCTCAGATCCGAGGACAGATCTGATACCCACAGGTTGCAGACCAAATGAAGTTAACTACTTCAGATTAAAAAGTTTTGTTTTAGCATGCATTTTGCTAGGGATATGAAGTCTGTAACTCAAATGTCTGGCATTACTTAGTGACTGAAATCCTCAGTGTCTGCCAGAAATAACACATTTTATGAGGGACACACTAAAATATGAAAAATCAGGGTCATTCTGTGAAATTAGTGAGAGTTAAGAGTTATGCACCGAAATACCTATACTTTTTTGATCAACAATCGGGTACAAAGACAAAAGCGATGAACAAAGATTAATTTAATACATTGGGAATGTTAATAGAATAATAAGTTTTATATCAACATGCGTTTTTCTAAAGAGTAAGAAATGTGAAACTCTAATGTCTGGCATTACTTACTGACTTTAATTGATTAATCATAAAATCAAAAAAATTACCAGCGACAGGTAAAAATGTGAACCAAAAACAGGGACAGTTGAGATCTATGGGTAAGGGCAATTTAAAGGCTTTGCAGGTTGCATAAGCAATAAGCCTGCCATTGAAATGTGGTAGGAAACTGGAAACTTAGGCAGAAACCCACGAGGACTAAGGTAGTAAATGTAGATGATGCAGAGAAGGTACCCTAGTTAGGAGTTAAACTGGATAACTAAATGCTAGGGTTACCACTTGTCCTCTCCATGCAGTACAGTCTCTATATGGACACTTGCATCCTGCAAAAAGACATGGAAAATTGAAAATGTCCTGATTTGTTAGACAAGAAATGTGGATAGCTGTGTATAACAGCCATGATGCACTGAATGGAGAGAGGAGCAATGAGTTGAAAGAGATGGGTGTGGGGGGATCAGAGCAGGAATTGGTGAGGGACATGTGACAAGTCACCACAGGACAGGTCATGGAAGGGAATGGGTAGTTCAAGCTCTAATGAAAGGGAAGAACATTCATGAACCTCTTTCTTTTTCCCCAGGATCAGCTGATCAAGCTTGCTAGCATTATTAGATTGACAGTTTTTACTCATTCTAATGTAGTTATGAGTCGAGTCTGATTTGGCATTGTGGTTTTTCAATTGTGGCTTTGGTGGGTGTTGGTGTGTACAGAGCATTGACTGGTAAAAGTATGTTATTGACTTTACTTATTTTATTGTAATTATTCTGTGTTGGAGGGGTTGGTTTAAAAAGGGAAAGGGAAGGTGGCAATACTGTGTTACCATATGGGCTTCATACAGGCTGTTTTACATTAAGAAGGTTTGTGGTCTGCACTGTTGTGGCAGGACAGGTAGCTTACATCCTTCTAAGCTGGAAATTGCTGATTGAAGGCCCAGTGTCTGCTATTCTAAAAGTGTATTAGTTCTGGCTTAAGCACTTGGGCTTCAGGCCAGTTATTCTACATTAAGAAGGTTTGTGGTCTGCACTCTTGTGGGAGGAGAGGCTGGATTCTGCCCTTCTGAGCTGGGAATTTCTGGTCACAGGCTTATTGTGACTGCTATTTGAACTGTTTCTTTCTGAAATTGGTGCGCCTTGTTGCTGTAGCATAGACCAGATTCAGGCCTGCTGAATCTAGCTTTGTTTGTATAACTTGAGCACTGATACAGGCTATCTTTTTTGGAGAAGGTTCCCCTGCACCCTAGTAAGCACGGGTGTGCAGTTAGAACTTGTCTGATTGAAGACTGCTGGAGTAGGGCTCAGTTTTGAGCTTTTCTCTGGTTAATTGGGTAACTTGTTTAAATCAGTTTGTTTTCTATTGTTTTATGTATATATATATATATATATATATATATATATATATATATATATATATATAAAAGAAATTGCATTTTATTTATCTGCTTTTACTGTATTTGTGTTTCTTCCTACTTTATTACTGGGGGCATTGACTACAACTCTGATCTGCGATATATAACAATAAGTATCCTTTTCTGTGCTTTTAAACTGTTTTTCTGAGTGTATCTGCTTTATTTTCTGAAAAAAATATATATACTTGTTTTCCGCCTTTCTAAGCTAGTATAGTCCAGTTTTCAAGTTAGTGCTGAATTCAGGGTTGTGTTACAAATCTTTGTGTTTGCCCATACCTTACTTGGATAGAAGGAAGTTTCTCTGTTCACCTGTGAGAGAGGTGAGCTTTGAGCAGCCTATCTGTCCCTGGAGGAGTGGTTTCAGCCCAGAAATTAGTAGTTTATTGGCCATTTTTGGGTTAATTTCTATCTCTTTCATTTCCCTGCTATAAGTACCATATTTGCCTGGTTTTGCGTGCCAGTTAGCTAGGGTGAAACTATTGCCGTCTCCACAAAGTCTCCTTTTCAATTTTTTCCTTGGAACTAGACAAACTTTCAACTTAAGCACTCAAGCCATTCATTTCTCAGACTGGCACTTGGTCAAAACTTATAGCAAGCACTTATAAACCCTAGCACTAGACCCTCCTGTACATACAGTAGGACAAAGCTCTCTATTTGACCTTACCAGCCATCCAGCAAAACATTTCACTGTACCTATCCAGGCATATCCAAAGGGCAGTTTCAGGTGTACTCTCCAGTCCATCTGGTGAATCTGGTCATTTTGAGGCAATGTTACAGCTGCCTTATATACTCCTACCACCAAACACTAATACATGCGAGAGATGCAGTTATACAGCCAAACTAGAGGTTAAGCTCTCCCAACCCAAGACTGGATCAGACAGTCAAGAGGAGAAGGAAAATACTTGCATCACACCACCAGTCTTACATAGACCCATTAAACCAGCACCGGCAAAAAACACACATAAATACATGGAAACATACTCGGAGGCTCTAAATAAAAATCTGCAAAACCAACAGAGACCTCCAAAGCAAACATCCAAGCAACCTCCACGGCTCCACCCCCCAACACAAACCATGAAACACATACTTCACAAAACCAGTGTGCCATGCAGTCACAGCCCTTAAGGCAAAATAACATACCCAACATACTAGTAATAGGTGACTCTATAGTCAGGCACACTGACGTCCCACTCACTAGGCTGAATAAGTAGAAGGTTACTGCTAGCTGCCTGTCAGGTGCCAGGATCCGCCACATAACACAAGCACTCAAGTCACTCCAGAACAAGTACAAATATGACTCTGTCATTGTCCGTGTTGGTGTGAATGACCTGAGCTGTACCTCCCTGGACTACATGAAAAGAGACACGTAAGAGCTCTCTGATCACGTAGCCCAGGCCGGTATGACTCTGACCTTGAGTAGCATCCTGCCCTCACCAAGAATGATACCACGGTATAAAGAAAAAATTCTCGATTTCAACAATTGGCTAAGTTTCTGGTGTCATTTAAAGGGGATCCAGTGTCTGTCTGCCTGGGATGACATGCTCAACAAGCCACGCTGCTTCACTAGAGATGGCTTGCACCTATCACCCTTAGGCTTTTGAATACTTGCCATGGCTCTTGCCACTCCCATAGTGCCTTTTTAAGGCAAGGCTCAAAAGACAAACTCACCGCCGTAAATAGCACAAGTAACAAAAAACTGAGGGTAATGCTACTCAGTGTCAGAAGTCTAAACCTCAAAATGCACGCACTCGAGGCACTCCTCAGTATGGAGAAAATCAATATATGTGCAGTAACAGAAAGCTGGTTTAAGGCTCCAGAGAGCACCCCAGCACTACCAGGCTACAACTCATACCATACATTTCGGCCACAGAACCCAAACCGAAATACAAAAGGCGGGGGTGTATCCATATTCATCAAGGATACCCACACCTCCAGGTTAGTGGCACAGCACGATGCTTCAGAGATCATCCATGTGCAACTAACAATGGGCAAAACTGCAATTCAAATTGTAGCTTGCTACAGATCACCCACCATGTCCCAGGACCCTCATTCCTACCAAACACCCTAATATTCTGTGATTTCAATTACACAAACATTAACTGGGAGAACTACTCAAGTACTAACTCCCTTGCCCAACTTTTCCTACAATTTATAAACTCAAACGCCCTGGTTCAACTGGTCAATACTCACACCAGAGGTGACAACATATTGGACCTGGTCATCACCAACATGGGCGACCAGTGTTCCACACCAGAGGTCAACCCCTCGCTGGTTAGATCTGACCATAAACAAATCACTTTGGATATCCATATTTCGCCCCCACCCCCGGACAAGAAAGCCACCGTGAAAAACTTTTCAAAAGCAAACTTCACGTTACTTAAGACTGAGGTGGAAATTTCAAAGCCCTCATGCTGAAGGATAACATTGTCCAAGCTGCAAAATCCTTTACTAATGCATTCTACGGGCAGCTACAAGAATGCATGGATCATGCCATCCCAAGAAAAACCAAGACTCGCTCCTCCAAGAAAAGGAAACCAGTCTGGTGGACTCCTGTCATAAACAAGCTGTACAATAGGAAGAGGAAACTAGTACAGAAAAGAGTAAAATCCCAAGAAGGGAAGACATCCCTGATCAGTATCAGCAAGAAACTACAATCCCTCATAAAATCATCCAAGGCGAGCTTTGAAAGAAAAATTGTCAAAGACTCCAAAGATAACCACAAGGCATTCTTTAGCTATGTCAAGAATCTAAGTGGCAATGCTCAGATCTGCTCGGAGTTACAGAATGGCAGAATGGCACAAAATACACTGAACCGACTGATATCGCCATCATCCTGGCAGACAGGTTCAGTGCAAACTTCACCCCCTCTCACCCCCAAAAGGGCCCATAACCATACCAGAAGAATGTAGAGTCCCTGAAATCACATATACTCATGTTAAAACAGCCCTCTCCAAAGCCAAAAACACAGCATCAATGGGACTGGGCAGTGTCCCAGGCTGCATCCTACACGAGCTCAAAGACAAACTAACCCCTCACCTAAACACACTGTTCAAACTCAGCCTCTCCACAGGCTACATACCCATAGAGTGGCGCACAGCAAGGGTTATTCTGCTCCACAAAGGTGGAGCCACAACAGACCCCGAGAACTATTGACCTATAAGCCTGACTAGCTTGGTCTGCAAGGCTGTAGAGCACATCATCATGGAACTCATTAACAGAGACATTGGGAACCTCCAAACACCGGACCCTACCCAGTTTGGCTTTGTTAAGGGCAGATCATGCCTCCTAAACATGGTGGACTTCTTTGAGACAGTTACCAAGGCTATAGACAAGGGAAAGGTGATACACACAGCCTACCTTGACCTCGCCAAGGCCTTCGACACTATTCCCCATTCTGGTATTACAGACAAGCTCACCAGCCTGAACATAAACCCCTATGTCACAAGATGGGTTGCCAACTAGCTCATGGACAGAACCCACATGGTGAGAGTTGCAGGAGCTAGGTCCGACTCTAAACTGGTTACAAGTGGTGTTCCCCAGGGCTCAGTCCTAGGACCCCTCCTGTTCGACATCTACTTCTCAGAGGTACAGGCAAGCACAGGAGGACTATGGCTGACCAAGTTCGCAGATGACTGCAAACTAGGGGCTATAATTGATTCTCCGGCTGACACAGACATCCTCCAAAAGGGTCTCACTGAGACGGATACCTGATGTCAAAATCATGGCCATAAGCTAAATGCCAAAAACTGCATAGTCATCCCCTTTGGAAAAAACAAAGTACCCACAAACTACCACATAGGTGGTAGTCCCCTAAATACAGAAGACATAATAAGGGATCAGAGGACCCAAGTAGATAGTAATCTCACCTTTGATAATCACATTGCCAAAGTGGTTAGAAAATTCTTCTAACTGGCCCACCTAGTCACAAAAGGGTTCGCATCCAGATTAAAAGAGGTCATTGTGCCCCTCTACTCATCACTCCTCAGACCCATCTTAGAGTACAACGCCCCATTTGGGATGTACCTTACAAGACACCTGCAACAGCTGGAAAGACTACAGAAGTACCTCACCAAGAGGATCAATGGCCTCAAACAGATGCCTTATGCAGCTCGACTGAAGAAACTCCAGTTCTACTCGGTTGCATACCGCCTACTCAGAGGTGATCTCTGTCTGACATACAAGTGCATGTCCAACCCAGAATTGATGGACATGCTCCACCTAAAGAAAACCTTATCCCCTCGAGCCACACGCTCTAGGGATCTAAAACTCACCACAACAATAAATATGACATGCTGGAGGGATAGATTCCTGTCCCAGAGACTTCCCATGCTTTGGAGCAAGATCCCAATCTACATTAGGCAGAGCTCCTTGCTAACACTCTTCAAAAGAAACCTTGACGAGTGGATGGGAAACACAAAGTTTACCTCAGGGATCACTTCAGTGACTCTGCTGGACAGAGGCACAGGGAACTAATCTAAGGGGGTGGTGAAAGCCAACACATTCTGGCTAGGCTTATGAATGCCTTTGGGCAGATAGCCTAGTACCCATCTATGAACCTATATATTAAAAAAATATGATTACAGCAGTTGCAGCATTTAATGAAGATCACTTTGATTTCTAGTTAAATAAGGAAAATGAGGAAATAGCTAAGGTGAAAGTACTGAAAAAGATTGAAGAGGTAAGACCAAAATGAATGCTTAGATGATGATTGCTTAAAAAGGAATGGGTCAGCATAGACAAGGCATGAGTTTTGCATAAAAAAAGAAAAGGATGGGAAGGAAGAAGGGATGGGGGACATGCTGGAATATGCTAGGAACTATATTTTTTATTTATTTTATTTATTTTACATTTGTTTACCGGGAAAGTCAGACTGGACACAGGTCCATTTTCAGTGGAGGCCCGGGGAGAAAAGCTCCAAGAGAAATACAAACATTTCAATATAATACAGTACAAAACAGAAACAGTAACAATATTATACAATGCATTATAATATAGGAGAGAGCCTTAATAGCTTTTACATACATCAGTGAAAAACAATGTAGCAGAGATTAACAAGTTATACAGTAAACCATTTAATACTATGTATACATAGCTGAAGTTCTGAAACAGTTTCTTGGTGCGGATTATCCTGGGGAGTTACAAGAACATAGCCAGTTATTTAGATAATGGGTTTTCAGGAGTTTTTTGAAATGAGAAGTGGAGGTGGTAGAAGTTATTTAATTTGCTAGTGAGTTCCAATTGTTGGTAATGGTACTGGCAAAAAGGGATTTCCCAGCATCGTTTTTGTGTTTGATGACAGTTATGAGGTGCTGATTATCTGTCTAAAACTATCAGTAAAGTTTATGTGCTATAGATAGTTGATTGAGTTGTAGGATGTAAGGCAATTCCAGCCAGATGAGCTGCTTAAGGGATAGACAGTGGTGGGACCTGTATGAGGCTTCAATAGCTAACTCGGTGATCTTGTTATAGCAAGATTTCATTTTATTTAGATCGGTTAGTCGGAAATCGGTTAAGATGGGAGAGGCATATAGGAGGATGGATAGAAGATGAGTCCTTGCAGTGGTTGCTTTGATAGATTTAGTAATGAAGTGTTTGTTCCTGTAAAGGAGTCTGAGTTTTTTGTTTACTTTTTTGATGGTTTGGGCAATGTGGATGTCGAATCTCAGGTTATTGTCTATTACTACCCCTAGCAGTTTGGTGTGTGTGTGGTTGGGCTGATTTGAATGTTATCTTTGGAGTTGATATGAAATTTATTATTAAGGGGAGGTGGTCTGCCTAGGCCAAAACGAATGAGTTTGTTTGTTTTTTTTGGGATTAAGAAGAAGTTTGATGTTTGTGAACCAAGTTTCAGCTAGAGTGAGGTTATTTTGGGTTAGGGATTGCAGTTCGTCTAGGGTGGGGGTGGCACAAATAAGGGTGGTGTCATCTGCGTATTGTACTATTGATGCAGAGGGTGAGGATAAGACAATCTGGTTAGTAAATAGAACAGCAAGAGACCAAGAATAGACCCTTGAGGGACTCCTATGGTTACTGGTAACAGGGGGGACAGCTGGTCATGCCAGAGGACTGTTTGCTGACAGTCTGATAAGTAGCTGTTGAACCATGACATAGAGGGGGAACATATATTTACGGTAGTTAAGAGTTTCAAGTAGCATACTGTGATTTACCATATCAAAGGCTTTTGATAAGTCTAAGAATATAGAAGATACGAACAGACCCTTATTTCTGTGGTGGTTAACTGTGTTGGTGAATGATAGTAGTGCAGTGGTGGTGCTGTGGGAAGGTCTAAATCCATGCTGTGATGTGGAGAGAAGGTTGTTAATTTGGAGGTATTGCATTAGTTGAGTGTGAACAACTCTTTCTAATATTTTGGACAAAGGTGATAGGATTGCTATTGGATGATAATTGGTGAGCTCTAAGAAGTTAACACCTTTGTGCAGTGGAATGATATGTGATGTTTTCCAAGATTTGGGTACTCTATATTCTGACAGTGACCTATTTATGAGAATAGAAACTGGATAGGCTACGACATCAGCAGATATCTGAAGGAAATCTGCTGGTAGATTGTCTGCTGCTAGTGTGGTTGGTTTATGTTTTTTAAGGAGTTTATAAATTACCTTGGTGGACACTGAATGAAGGTTGAATTTGGGGGTATTGTCTTGAGTATTTGGGTGGGTTGGGGTATTTGTTGGTGTGGGGCTACAAGTACTGTTTTGGGCATTGGCAAGGGTTTGGACAGTTTCGGTAAAGAATTTGTTGAATTGTGTGGGAATATTTTCAAGATTATTTGGTATATGAAGTTAAACAGGATACACCAGTTGTTCTTAAATGTTTAAACACAGAGAATGGGTTCAGTTTTTTCACCTAACATCTGTCCATTGAAAATGTTTTCAAATAAACTCATCACTAAGTGTGGGGCAATCAAAGCATTCTTCAGAGCAGTAATTACAAATGGAAGTGAAGACAGGTTTAACAGACTGAAAAAAGAGTGCTGGATTTCTTTTTTATAAGCACTTTGATTAAATTCACAGCATTTAAACAATAACATTGGCACATACAGTTACAGAAAAGAAAACAAAACATTGTACACAGTTTCATGAATTTTATGCATTATACATACATGTTTTCTTTTTTAGCAATTATCATTCACTCCAACATTACATGAATTGTTCAAATGCTGCCTTCCTTTAAATTTTACTCCTCCTACTAGACATTATTCTGCATGTATTATTCCCACAATTTCCATTTATTTCTATGTAATTTGCTTCTTCCTTTTTCGAAAGATCCCACCACCAATTCTTTTTTCTGTTTTACAATCTTCCATACCTTGGTTACAGTTAAATGTAGTTTCAAACCAAGCAGAAACTTTGCAGTGTGGAGGGTGTGAAGTTCACTCACTGAAATAAGTTATGCGTGCACCTAGTTCACTAATAAAATTCAAACTTTAAAATACATACTACAAAATAATAAAATAGTCCACAGTTGAGTTAAAAATGGAATATCCATTACTGAAACACAAAAACAAGTGATCCCAGTTGAGTATAATGAAAAGCATTAAAGACATTCATTAATTTATATATAATCAGGTTATTTGGAGCAAGGGAGTGGTTACAGAGGGTGGTTCTGTTAAGAGCAATAAAAACATTTAACTTATTCCTTTAACCAAGTCCCCCTTCCCCTTAACACCATAGTGTAAACTAGACTGTGCTACCTTAGAACTGATACTAAAAAGCTAGAGACAAATTAAAGTATACAAGAACGGCTTATTAAGACTAACCTACTAATCCAAACTTTATTAATTAGGAAACCAACTCACTAACAAAATGACTAATTAACTAACAAAAAATCTACCACTGAACGTCTATCAGAATAAATATTAGTAACTCATAAACTGAAACACTTTTAACAAAGATTGCTTTCATACCAAATAAATACCTCATGTATATATCTCAACTGTACAGATTTTGCAGACTGTCCAGAATTTTGCCTCATTTTTTTGGTCTGTTCCTCATAAAATGTGTGAGTTTTGGCAAATCATTGAGAACTGAAGTAACTAAATAATGCTAAATAATTCATATCCTTCAGAAAAGACATAATATTTCAAAACCTGTTATTCTAGCAACTTTCTAAGTTTATAAGAACAATACTTTATATTGTTCCTATTCTGAGGCAGTGTAGCAACTGCCTCATGTACATAGACAACCCTCTTCTCTTACCTCCCAACACTCAGACTTGTGAGAGATGCGTCTATATCTCCAAATTGGAAGCCATGCACTCTCCAGCCAAGACCGGAATAGCTGGTCAAGAGAAGGTCAACACCTGCACCACACCACATGAAACACACAACCCTCCAGAACACCCACCATCACAGCCTTCACATCAAAACACAAACCACACACCCATCTTCGCTGACGCTCTCAACAGAAATCTACCCAAACAGCAGAGACCTTCAAGGCAGAAACTCACTCGACCACCACAACACAGCACAAACCACAAGACACATAGCTCACCTACACAGTGTGCCCCTCAACCTAAGCCCCTAAGGCAAAACAGCTTTCCCAATACAATAATCATAGATGACTCAATAGTGAGGCACACTGACGTCCCACTCACTAGGTTGAATTAGGAGAAGGTAACAGTCGGCTGTCTATAAGGTGCCAGAATCCGACACATAACACACGCACTCAGGTCAGTCCACAACAAGTATGAGTCTGTCATTCTCCATGTGGGTGTGAATGACCTGAGACGCACCTCTCTGGACTACATGAAAAGAGACATGGTTGAGCTCTCAGATTATGTGGCCCAGGCAGGTATGACCCTAGCCCTGAGCAGCATCCTACCATTGCCCAGAATGTTACCACAGTACAAACAAAAAATGATTGACTTCAACAATTGGCTAAGTTTCTGGTGTCATTCTAAGGGGATCCAGTATCTGTCTGCTTGGGATGACATGATTGACAGACCTTGATGCTTTGTCATGCACCAATGCACTGGCCCAACGCTTCCTGGAATTCATCAATTCCAGTGCCATGGACCAGCTCATTCTTACCCCCACTAGAGGAAGTAACATCCTTGACCTGGTTATTACTAACATGGTCAACCGTTGCTCTACACCAGTAGTCATTTCCTCCCAGGTTATATCCAACCACAAAATAATCACCATGGAAATCCACATCTCACCCATACTCCCTGCAAAGGTATCCACCATGAAAAGCTTCTCCAAAGCTGACTCTGGACTCCTAAAAACAGAGGTGGCTAACTTTACAGCACCCATGCCAATGGAAAATAGATGCATGACTGCCAAATCATACATCAATGCACTCTACGAACACGTACATAAATGCATGGAACTAGCCATACCCAACAGAAACAAGATGCTCTCCTCCAAAAAATGGAAGCCAGTCTGGTGGTCACCTGCTATTAATAAACTCTACAACAGAAGGAAGAAACTGCTGCAGAAAAAGGTGAAGTCCCAAGACTGGAAAAATTCCCTTATTAGCCTCAACAGAAAGTTGAGATCTCTCATCAAAAAATTCAAAGCCAGCTATGAAGGCAGAATTGCCTCAGACACTAAAAACAAACACAAAGCCTTCTATAGTTATATCAAGGATCTTCATGGCAATACCCAGATTTGCTCTGAGGTACTGCACAATGGTACCTCCTATACTGAGCCAACAGATATTGCCAACATACTGGCCGACAGATTCAGTGCCAATTTTACCCCCCCCAAAAAAAAGACCAATCTGAATACCAGAAGAGTGCCAGGCACCCAACATTGCTGCAGCACAGGTTAAAGCTGCATTGTCTAAGGCCAAGAATACAGCTTCCATGGGACCCGACAATATCCCTTGCTGAGTTCTACATGACTTACAAAGTGAACTGGCACCACATCTGTGTGCTCTGTTCACTCAAAGCCTCACCTCAGGCTTTGTCCCTACCGAATGGTGCACTGCTACAGTCATCCCTCTCCATAAAGGAGGAGCGACTACAGACCCTGGAAATTATTACCCCATTAGCCTGACGAGTCTGACATATAAGGCTATGGAGCACATCATCATGGACCTAATTAACAAGGATATAAGGAATCTCCAAACTCTAGATCCCACTCAATTTGGTTTTAGGAAATGTAGATCATGCATGCTCAACCTGGTTGAATTCTTTGAGTCAGTCACCAGAGCGGTGGATGAAGGTAAGGCAGTTCATACAGCCTACCTCAATTTGACCAAGGCCTTTGATACCACTCCTCATTCAGGAATTATTGATAAACTCAGCAAACTAGGCTTCAACCCCTATATCGTTAGGTTCCTTATTACGATGTCACAGATGCAGTTTGTTGAATGTGTTTTCATTGAACCAAAAAGTGCGAAAAGGCAAAATAGCGAAGCAGCTTTTCAGCAAATTCTTTCCCTGGGAAAGAATTCGCTTGGCCACTTTCGTTACTTTGCCATTTTTGGCACTGTAGTGCGATTTCAGAGTTAGTATATTTAAGTAGGGGGGTGGGGGGGTGAAGCACCCCACATTATGTAATGTTTTAAAGTTTTTTTTTTTCCTTCGGAACAGCAATTTTTTCCCTTGGAAAAAAATCACTGTTCTGAGGTTTCTACTGCGTAAGCTTTCGCTTACATGGGGTAAGATATTTATCATTCACTGTTGTCAGCGTGTGATAACATAATATAGACCCTGTCGTCAGGTGGGTTGCAAACTGGCTCACAGCTAGAACCCACAGTGTGAAAGTAGCAGACTCCAAGTCAGACTGCCAACCAGTCGTGAGTGGAGTCCCACAGGGATCGGTCCTGGGTCCTCTCCTGTTTGGCATCTACTTCTCAGAAGTCCAGGCCAACATGGAGGGACTCTGGCTTACCAAATTTGCAGAGGACTGCAAGCTAGGAGCCATTTGGTGTTGAAATTATGGCCTTAAGTTTAATGCCAAAAAATGTGTAGTTATCCCCTTTGGGAAAAACAAAGTTCCCACTAATTACCACATCAATGGTAGCCCACTGAACACTGAAGGTGTTATAAGAGATCTGGGGACACAGGTTGATAGCAATCTCTCCTTCGACCACCTCATTGCCACTGTGGCAGAAAGTCCTTCTATGTGGCACATCTCATTACCAAGGGTTTTGCATCCAGGAAGAAAGAGGTCATCATTTCTCTCTACTCTTTCCTCATTAGACCAGTCATAGAGTATAATGCCCCATTTGGCATGTACCTCACTAGAAACCTGCAACAGTTGGAGAGGCCACAAAAGTACCTCATGAAGAGAATCCTAGGCCTTTAACACATATCCTACATGGACAGACTCAAAAAACTCCAGCTATTCTCTGTCTCATATCGTCTACTAAGATGCGATCTCTGCTTGACTTACAAAGCCATGTCTGACCCAGATCTGTTAGAAATGCTACATCTAAAGAAATCCCATCCCTCCACACCATATGCTCTAGAGACCTCAACCTCATTACCACAGTCAACAGAACATGCTGGAGGGACAGGTTCATAACCCAAAGACTACCCATGCTCTGGAATAGACTTCCCATACATGTCAAGCAGAGCACCTCATTAGCCCTCTTCAAGCGAAATCTTGATGAGTGAATGGGTAATAGAAAGTTCACCCCGGGGATCACTCCAGTGGCTCTACTTGATAGAGGCACTGGGAACTAACAACAGGTGGCACAATGCCAGGGCACTTAGGCAAGTTCATTGCAAGTAACAGACTAGCTGCCCTTGTGGGCCATTTTAAGTCAAGCCAGTTTCCCTTATTGTCCTCAAAATAACCTATCACATTTGGTTATAGAGTAGCTTTACCCATCCCATACTTGATAATTACATATTACCCCTATAACTGGGATCACACCATAGATAATTTGAGGAGACCCGTGCATGAGCTAAAGCATTTAGGAGATCCCTTGGTCCATTAGTAGTACAGGGGGCAGTCTTGCGGTACATTTTGAGTTTCCTATCCACAGGGATGACCTTTGTTTTATGGGAATCTGTTCCACAGCAGCAGTATCCTCTGCAAGATATACCTATCCCACCAAATCTTTCTATTGATGTTGCAGAATATCAGATTTACATCCCTAAATAGAGTATTTCTGATGCTATTTGACTTGCTGATGTACAGGAAATCTATCAGTATGGGTAACAGAATGCCTTGCATGCCAGACATAGATCACCTCTTAATAGTCTGTAGGATACCAAGTACAGTGACAGGGCTTTGAGTCAGTCCATGTAGGACATGTTATTCAAGCCTTATATCCTTTTAGTAAAGTACCTCTGTGGTTGTTCTAGTTGTTGCATGTATTCGGACAGAAACATGCCAAAGGGGGCATTACATTCAATGACTGGCCCAAGTAAAGGGGGACAATGACAGCCATAATTCTAAACACAATCTCTTTGCTTATACGTTGTGCAATATAGAAGGACTTTTTTCCAACAACAGGCACATGCTGGTCAAAAGTCAGGTCTATATAAGTTCCCAAATCCCAAACAACTGCGTCAACTCTTAGGAGCATACTGTTAATGTGGTAGTTCCCTGGGGCAGATGACTTCACAAAGGATACAATAATTCATTATGTTTTCAAATTACAATCACATAATTTTCATAGATCACAGAAATGGGACCATGCTCAGTAAAGTCTAAGATAGTACCTTAAACTTTGTTAGATGGAATGTGCTAGGTCAAAATGCCTTGGGATACAATAGTTCCAAATGAAACTGGGCCAAGGCCGTATGAAATCTGTAATACATCACAAAAATGTTTAACATGGATTAAGTTGCAGACACACTGATATCATGACTGTTGCAATACTGAAGAAGGCTGAAGAGGAAGCCACAGGTCTTGCATACTCAGTAAACACTTGCCATGGGATGCATGACAAAAAAATACACAGGAAGTCACCTTGAAAACAGACCTTAAAAACAAACATTCTCAAATAGTCACCTGGATTAAAGTAAAGTAAACAAGTGGCCTTGGTCCAGTCTTGGTCATCATACGTCTTGCTTGGGAACATCAAGATAAGGCAACATGTTCTGCATGATTAAGCATAATGAAGAGAAAAAGGCAGGCAATGAATTACTTGATTGAAGCAAAACTCTTGAGGCTAGCTACAGTATAAATGAAGGGGGGTTACTACAATTTCTAAGGAAAGCTAAGTTAGGAGGCTTAGCTGACATGGTATGAAACTCAGAAATTCGCCTGTAAGACATAGGAGCTACAACAGTCTCTCCAAGAAAATGACATTAAGGCCCACTTGTTCAAAGGAAATCTGTGTAAGCTTCTGCAAGGCAAAACAAGGGGCCCAGGGAGGAAGTGGCTCATGCCAGAAATGCATCAGGAAAAAAAAAGTGATTTTCAAAAAGGCTTTAGAGATTTTCAACAAACCCAAAGAAGAATTAGCATGGAACTGAAGAAATCTGGGCATCACAGCAAATGCATCTTGGCAAAGTAGCAACTCAACCAAGACTCAGATTAGCAAGATAATCCAAAAAGGCCAGGACCAGAAAGAAAGTGATCCAACCCTTTATGCCAAGCACAAAAAAAGGAACATGCCCTTGTAATTTTTTTTTCTGATAAAGGGCTTCTAAGAATTGAAAATATTGAAAACAACCCTCTCCAAAAGGGAAGGGTCATGAGTAACCACTGAAAATGGGGAAACCAGGATGCAATATGAAGGTCAGGTGGGACATGCCTGAAAACTAGGCCAACAGGGTTTTGGTTTGCTACAGAAAGTAATGGATTTCTCCATCAAATGGGGAAGTGGAGAGGAAAACCAGATCTGCCTGGACCAAAATAGGACTAGAAGGATGACTTTGGCTTGAAAGCTATGGATGACCTTCACCATCAGAGGAGATGGACGGGAAATGTAGAGGAGCCCCATGGGACAAAGTGTCCCTAGGAGATCCCACTGGTGAAGGGATAAAGAGGAAGAAAAAATGCATTTGGCACAGAAAATGGATACAAATAAGCTGAACCACAGTTCTCTCCTGCAGAAAATCCTTCATGTTCCAGAAGAACAGAGGGATCATTTAAAAAATATTGGCACGCACATGCTCAACCTGTTCATTAATGGAATGGACTTCCTGGGAATACGGCCTGTCATAAGAAAGTGATCAGTGTTCACACCCTATCCCCAAACTCTCCTAGCCTCATATCAAATGGATAAAATTCGACTTACTCTTGTCAACATACCATACAATACCACTCGAAGACTCTTGTGAAGTTTATTCCATTCGGATTTTGGTTTTTATTATTCGTAAGATTTTTGGTGGTTGTGTCATACAATGGCTATGTTACATGTCTGGATAGAAAAGGCTTCTGATGGTGAAAGCACTGCCCTCATCTCCAGTGTACCAATATGAATTGACAAATACTCTGGTAACTCACCCCAAGGCTAATGCATCCAGGATGATTAACTGACCCTGGGGTGAGGAGGAATGAACAGCCCAAATAAAAGTTGCAGATATCAAACCACTATACCTGGTGCCTCTTACACCAGGCAAACAGGAATCTCAAGCTCCACAGAGTCTGCTGAAACAACTGAAGAAAAAGGATCTACTTTACATCTCTCATGTATAACAGGTCAAAGAAAATAAGAATGCCTGCTACCGTGAGACCCCAGACCTTAAAACACTAGACAGTCTATACCAAATGAGAATCTGTTATAGCTGCTAGTTTCAAAATTAGTGATTAATCTGAGTCCTAGAAAAATATGCTGGGGGAGCAAACCTGACATCAACCTCTAACAAGGTACCCCGTGGTTTCTACGGTCTCTCAACATGGGCTTGAACCAAAGGACACAGTTATAACAGTTATATTAAAGTCCTTGGTGGAGTTGATAAGGCAGAGGCTGGTGTGACAGTGTTGCAGATACCTGCCACAGTCGCATTGTGCTCTGCCATATTAAAAGCAACTCATAGAATCAAGGTGGCCATGATGGACAACATGGTAAACTTTGGACAGTAGTAACTTTCTGGTATTTTCTTCAACTGGCTGAGAGAAGGTGGAGGCCATCTCATCAGTGATGTCACTGGAAACTCTGCTATGTAGCTTACAAAGAAAACTGCCATCAACACAAAGGAGAAAGACATTTAAATGCACTTCCCAAAAAGTCACTGACCCAAGATTATCAGGCAGATGATCCACAGGAATCGGAAAGGTATGAGTCCTTTTAAAAGCTACTGCAAAGATCAATGTGTTGGTTTTGTAGTCCCTAAAAGATAAGCCAGATCTCTGCAGGGATGCAAAACCCTATTAGCTTCTTTGGAAGAAGAAGCCACTGTGTCAGGTGTGTCCTAAGCAACTTTGCTAGCCACTATGATGATAATGATATCCAAAGTAGGAGAGACCACCCATGAACTCCCACCCTCTCTCTCCTACCTGTAATTAACAACTGCGCACAAAATAATATATAAGCCTTTTTAATTCACTATTTAGTTTCTACCATCCCAAAAAGCCTCTCGGATCAGAAAATCAACGCCTCTTGCAAGTCCACAAGCCAAACTTACCTGCCAGCTAACTTCTTCACTCGTATTCTGTAGCCAGATCCAGGAATGCCCTACCATTATTAATTAGAACCAATCAGAATCATGCTTCATTTAAAACTTCTTTATGAGGATACTTCTTTTCCACCTGGAACTGCATTTGTACCAAGCTTCCACCCTGTAAAACCTGACTGCCTTTACTTTATGAATGATATTCTTATTTCATTGACCATTTACTACTAAATATCTGGTGATAACCTAGCTAAATTTTTCGCAGTAAGTTTATGTAATGTTAGCCATTTTCTCTTATTCTGCAAGTTAAGTTTGTATTTAGCTGCACCTGACAACTTCTGTTTTACCTTCACTTTCTCTATGTGCATATACTTTGTGAAAATTATCATATTGTTCAGATTTTTGTGGAGCTTCTCTCCCTGGGCCTCCACTGAAAATGAGCTCTTAAAGGTCCAGTGCACTACTCCGGTAAACAAATGTCAATAAATAAATAAATAAGACTTCTTGGTGGCCAGAAAGGCTCTTTGGACAATCTTCTCTAAAGAAGAGTCAGTAGGCAACCTCCAGTGTCACCACGAAATAGGGGTTGTTGGGGTGACTGAAGAGGAAAGTACAGTTATCCTACTTTCCTGTAAAAGTACATGTTCAACTTCCTCATTGCCACTCTGCCTCAGTGGCATTTTAGGTTATCTGCCAAGGTAACTCACAGCTGGCCAGCTTTTAAAAGTTAAGATTTCCCTCCCTCTCTCCTCCTGTAACAGCTAATTGGCTGAGCACATCCTGAGAGGGAAGCCTTCAGCTGTCACAAGTGTGTGTGTTCAAGCTTTTTCAGTTCCACAAAGGAATAGAGAAAAGTGCCTGAAGTCAGAATCACCTAGCAAGAGAAAATTTTCAGTCAATCACAATACCACATAAAAACCAAATCCAACAACAACTGAATCAAAGAGGTTAAAACCCACCTCAACTATACACAATCTGGAGGACTGTGGACAGATGAAGAATGTGAACATTAGTTGCAGATAAGTAGGACTTAAACAACTGTACTATGTTCATCATTCACACTGCCTCAGTGTAATTTATAGGTAGATTCCAAAAGCTCACCCTATTTAAGATGTGGAAGGATAAGGATCCAGGATCCCTGGGAAAATGATCCTAGTAAAAACTCTCTGGGCCCTGAAAAGGAATGCAATTGTTAATGCTTTATAAAGATATAAACAGAAGACCAGGTTGCTGCCCCTAACATGCTTCTAGAGTCCATCAAAGAGGATAAGGCACTAGACAAATGAGCCTTAACCTTGCCTAACAGATTTACCAAGGTGGGAGTAACAGAAAATAGAAGAAAACCGTTGTACAATAGTTTTGCTTAGAGACAGGTTGACCTTTCTTAGCCGCAATACAGGAGATAAACAGCTGTTCAGCATTCCTAAAATCCTTTGTTCTGTCAAGGTAGTACCTGAGCTACCTGTGTGCATCCAAGGTACATAGAATCTCTTCTCTCTTGTTTTTTGGATCAGTATAGAACATTGGGAGATTCATGGCTTGATTCAAGACAAATTTAGAAACAACTTTAAATGAATGATGGATCAGTGCATAACACAACCCCATCCTTGTGAAAAATCAGATGAGGTTGGCCCACCATGAGAGCTTACAGTTTAGAGACTTGCCTTGCAGATGTTACAGCAATGAGCAAAATAGTCTTCCAAGTAACATATCATAAATCTGTCTGAGTGACAGGTTCAAAAGGAGTTAAGGTCAGTTTTTCAAGAACAAAGCTGAGATCTCAATGGGTTTCATGTGCAACACTACTTTCATAAACTGATCATTTATTTCCGTAAATATCAAACTGATCACAGAAAGAGAGGGATGCACTTTGATAAAAGCATATGACAAACCATCTCGAAGTACCTTATTCAAATATTTCAAAACCAAAGGGATCGAAACCCTTTTCTGGCATCACCTAGAAAACATTTCCACTTGTAAATGTAAGATTTTCTAGTTGCAGGTTTTCTTGCCTCCTTAAATACCTGCTGCACATACTCATTGAACAAGTGCCTAAAAGGTATCAAAAGAGAATCATCCATGCAGTCAGTTGCAATTGCTCTAATTTGGGGTGTACTATTCATCCCTAATCCTTTGTGGGCAGATCAAGACTGTGTAGAAGCTTGTGGTAATTGCCCTTGGCCAATTCCACTAAGAGGGAGAACCAGCTTAGCCTGGCAAAAAGGGGTTAACCACAATGACCTTTGGTAATTCTTCCAGAATCTTTAGAAGTAAATTGGGAGTCCTTGAAAAGGGTGAAAATGCATACAGAAACATTACCAATTATGGGAATGACAGAACACCTGTCTTCCAAACACGGTTGCAAAGATGTCTTGAACAAAATTTTTTCAGTTGTCAATGGCACTTCCCCACCTGCCTGTTAAAAAGAGAGGAATTTAAGGAATGGGTTGTGGAAATTATCATGGAGTTATTAGGGAAGACAGTAAGTACTCCAGATGTTATAACTAGTAAGTGGGAAAAAATGAAAGTGGAGTTTAAAAATTGAGTAGAAATAACAGAAAAAAGATATGGTTCATAAGTAACAAAAATTATTTAGAAGGACTAACAAGGATTAAAGTATTACAGAATAAAGGGAATCTCACTGAAGAAGAGGGGCAATTCCAGAGAGCCAAAGATAAAATAAGGGACTGCCAGGATAATATGCACCAGTTTAGAAAGAATGCTGTTAAACTTCTATGGGCTAGGCTTGTAAAGGCCCCAGGGCCATTAGCCTAGTACACACCTATAAACCTATGAACCTATACTTAAAATCTGTCCCTATTTTTGGGCATTTGCTCTCTCATTACTTCTGTCTTTGTCCAGATTTCTTGCATTGAGCGGTTGAGAGGTATGCTCATCAGGTCTGCATGTAAAAAACATATCATAATATTAATGAACATGTGTATAAGTCTAAAAGTGATCACCTAAGTAGGCCAAAAACAATAGCTATAATTGCAAAAGTGGAATCTGAGATTTGTCAGATGTACGAGCTTACAAAAAAGCACGCAAATATGCTTACAAATGAGAATAGCTTTAGAAGGGACTGTAACAAAGCTAATTTTGAAATGATAGTATTCCACATGAGGTTAAAAGATATAGGCCTAAGGGTGAGGCAGCCACAGCCCAAGCTCCAGCAAAACCCAGAGCAGCTTCAGTATGGCCTAAGGTGCATGCAACAAAGCACAGGGGTGACTCAGAAAAACCTGTAGCTAGCCTCATAGTCAACTGTCATAATTGTGGTGGTAACCATGAATCCAAATGAGAAAAGTGCTTAGCTTTTGGTCAGCAATGCCACAAATGTAAAAAGTGGAATCATTTGTAAATCAAACAAGGCTCATTCCTTTATTAAAAGAGAGTATTCAAAGAGGCAAGTTGATCAATTAGAAAGCTGCAACCCTACTTTTTATGTTGATGGTGTGTCTGTGCTTGGTGAAACTGTCAGTGCAGTAGATTTGTGGGCAAAATTTGAAATCTTTTGTACTGTTCGGATTAATGGGAGACCCGTAGAGCTCAAAGCAGATATTGGTTCAAAGTGCAATGTTATGTCAGCAGAAATGTTTGCTAGAGTAAAAGTGGGAGAACGACTTGATTTGGCAGAGTGTGCCAAGCTTGTTGCTTATGGTGGTGAAGAAATTCAAACCGAAGATTCAGCAGTCCTTTCATGTTATTCTGCATGGAACAGCTATGACTTGCAATTTTAAATAGTCATAGTCAAGAGACACGTGTAGTCATTATTAGGCCTCAGAGACAGTTTGAAAATGGGACTGTTTCATTTAACAAAGAAGTCCACAATGTAAGCTGGAATGACCATAGCTTAAATTTCACCCAAAATATTTTTCTGAGTATGCTGATATTTTTGAAGACAAACTAGGCAAACTCCCAACTGTGTACTCCATGAGGTTAGACCACAAGGAAAGCCCAGTTATCAGACTAGCACGGAAAGTTCCAGTAGCTATGTGGAACAGAGTCAAAGCTGAATTAGACAGAATGGTGCAGCAAGGAGTAATTTGTCCAGTAGAAGAACCAACTGAATGGGTATCCTCCATGGTAGTAGCTCATAAGAAAAGCTCAGATGATATTAAAATATGTATACAAGAGATTTGAATAAAGCACTAAAAAGACCTCATCATCCTATGCACACAGTTGAGGAAGTTGTTGCCCTCATGCCAAATGCCACTGTTTTTTCTGTCTTGAATGCAAAAAGTTAATTTTGACAAATTTTGCTTGATCGAAAATCTTCATTGCTAACCACATTCAGTACACTACTTGGAAGGTACAGATGTTTGACAATACCATTTGGAATAAATTCTGCCAGTAAAGTCTTTCAGTGTGCAGTGGAACACATTTTTTTCTGGCTATCCATGTGCTATTATAATAGATGAGATTCTAGTAGGAGGCAATGGTGAAGTTGAACATGATAGAAGCTTCAGGAAAGTTCTGGAAAGAGCTTGTGAAGTGAATCTTAAGCTGAATCCTCAGAAATGTAAATTCAGGCTGAGAGAAGTTACTTATGTGGGTCATTTGTTTACCAGTTCAGGCTTACGACCAGATCCTTCCAAGCAAACAGCAATTTCTGACATGCCAGCTCCAGACAATGTCCAAGCCTTACAATGTTTTCTTGGCATGGTCAACTATTTAGGCAATTTCATTCCAGATTTGAGCCAACTTTCAGCACCAGTCAGAGAACAAAGATGTTCTCTGGTCCTGGTCAGCACAACACCAAAGAGAATTTGATGTCCTGAAACAGAAAATTGCCAATCCACTAACTTTAAGATACTATGATGTTCACAAACCAGCAACTCTTTCCTGTAATGTTTCAAAGTTTGGTCTTGGTGCAGTTATTCTTCAAGAGGGTAGACCAGTAGGCTATGCATCGAGAACTCTTACCCAAACTGAGATGCAGTATGCCCAGATGAAGAAAGGACTCTTGGCAATTTTGTTTGCATGTTTGAATTTCCATGATTATATTCATGGCCGACCTATCCAGATAGAAACTCACCACCATCCTCTAGTGACTATTTTGAGAAAGCCAATGCACACAGTTCCTGTGAGATTGTAATGCATGATGCTGAAATTTCAAAAGTACAATTTTAATCTTGTTTACACTAAAGGCAAACTTCTTTATCTTGCTGATACTTTATCCTGATCACACAGAAAAAACACTGAACAGCATGAGAATGAGAAACCTGATTGAAGTCATAGAAGTGAAAAATGTTTCTTCCACACATCTTGATGAGCTTAGAACTCACACAGCTTCAGATACAATTCTCCAGAAGCTCAACCACTTTATCAGTCAAGGATGGCCTTCAAAGCAATTTTGTTTACCAGTAGATGTGCAGCAGTATTTTCCTTACAGAGATGAGATTTTGACAGACAATGGTATTGTCACGAAAGGTCCAAAAGTGATTGTTCCAAAATCCTTGCAACAAGAGTGTATTAAGATCTTGCATCATGGCCACCCAGGAGCTGATTCTACCAAAAGATGGGTAAGAGGTCTAGTATTTTGGTTTTCTATGTCAAAAGATATTGAGAAGGAAGTTTCTTCTTGTTCTGTATGTAATAGTACTAAACTGCATCATCAAAAAGAGCCACTTCAGTTAAGCCAGATTCCTGAACTACCTTGGTCGACAGTAGCTGCAGATATCTTCGAGTGGAATGGTCAGTATTACTTGGTATTAGTAGACTCTTATTCAAATTGGTTTGAGACTGACCTACTTCCCAACCTACCATCCAATACTGTCATTACTAAATTGAAGTGACATTTTTCTGTCCATGGTAGTCCGCACAGAGTCATTTCTGACAATGGTGCACAGTTTATAAGTCAGCAGTTGAAAAGATTTGCTGTAATGAGGGACTTTGTTCATGTTACAAGTAGTCCTGAATACTTGCAGTCAAATAGCTTAGCTAAACATGCAGTTCAAAGTGCAAAACAGCTGTTAGAGATATAGAAAACGTGACAATACCAATGTTTTCCTAAGATTGCTTAATCTCAGAAACATTCCTAGCTATAATCATCTTGGTTCACCTGCCCAGTGACTTATTTCAAGACAAACCAGAACCACATTACTAATCAATATCAATTTATTAGTTCCATGTGCTAATAACAACAAAGTGGTCAAAGGACAACTGTTAAAAAAGTGTTTAACCCCCCATTTCTCGGTCACCCACGTCCCCCGGAATCTTTTTTAAAGTTTTTTTTGTCTATTCCTTCTAGCATGTCGAGGGATCAGTTGCTAGTGTCCTCTCCTGCTCAGCTGGTGAACCTGGGAATATTGAGGCAATGTTACAATTGCCTCATGTACACAGACAACCCTCTCCTCCTCCCACAAAACACAAATACATGCGAGAGATGCAACTATACGGCCAAACTGGAGGCTGAGCTCTCTCAACATAGGACTGGCAAGACCAGTCAGGAGGAGAAGGTTACCACACACACTATAGACCCAGTCTCACATAGTACCATTACAACCTCAAATCATACACATAAACACACAAAGACATACTGGAGGCTCTGATCAAAAATCTACCAAAACAGCAGAGGCCACCAAAGCAGACACCCAAACAACCACCACCTCAGAACACAACACCTGCAACACATAGACCTCACAGTCAGAGTGTCAAACAGTCACAGCCCTTAAGGCCAAACACAATGCCAGACACACTAGTCATTGGTGACTCCATAGTCAGACACACTGACGTCCTGCTCACCAGACTGAGTAAGGAGAAGGTCACAGTAAGCTGCCTGTCAGGCGCTAGAATCCGCCACATAACGCAAGCACTCAGGTCTCTCAACAGCAGGTACAAATATGACTCAGTCATTGTCCACGCTGGTGTAAACGACCTGAGACGTACCTCCTTGGACTACATGAAAAGAGACATTGAGGAGCTCTCTGATTATGTAGCCCAGGCAGGTATGACCCTGACCTTGAGCAGTATCCTACCTTCACCAAGAATGATGCCACAATACAGAGATAAGATGATCAGCTTTAACAATGGGCTTAAACACTGGTGTCATTCAAAGGGGATCCAGTGTCTGTCTGCCTGGGATGACATGCTGGACAAGCCATGCTGCTTGCACCTGTCACCCCTGGGATTCCGGATATTGGCAAAGGCTCTTGCCACCCCCATAGTGCCTTTTTTAGGCAAGGCTCAAATTCTAAACCTACCACCCTAGAACACAAAAAGGAAAAACTAAGGTTAATGCTGCTCAATGCCAGAAGTCTAAATCTCAAAATGCACGCACTCGAGGCCCTTCTCAGTATGGAGAACATCGATGTCTGTGCTGTGACAGAAACCTGGTTCAAGGCTCCTGAGAGCACCCCAGCGCTATCAGGTTTTACCTCATATCATGCCCGCCCCAAAATCCGGACAATACCAAGAAAGGAGGGGGTATCCATATTCATCAAGGACACCCACACCTCAAGACTGGTGGCAACACGATGCATCGGAGACCATCCAGGTGCAATTAACCATAGGCAAGACTGCTCTGCAAATTGTAGCATGTTACAGGCCACCCTCACAAACTCAGGAACCTCACATGGCCTTCCTGAAAACACTAGAGGGATAAATGTATCACCAAACACCATCATACTAGGTGACTTCAATTACCCTAATATAGACTGGGAACACTACTCAAGCCCAAACACCCCAGCCCAAAAGTTCCTGGAATTCATAAACTCAAATGCCATGGAACAACTAGTCGCCATCCCCACAAGAGGAGATAACATACTTGATCTCATCATCATGAACATGGGAGCACAATGTTCAACACCGGAGGTGTACCCTCACTGGTGAGATCAGACCACAAACTAATCTCGCTGGAGGTCCTCATCCCACCCCCACCTGAAATAAAAAGACCACAGTAAAGAACTTCTCAAAAGCCGACTTCACACTTCTAAAGACTAGTGTGGTCTCCTTTAAGGCTCGAGCGGTGAGGAAAACAGTACTCAAGCCGCTGAATCACTTACAAATGCCTTCTACCAGCACCTGCAGGACTGCATGGATAAGGCAATCCCAAGCAAAACAAAGACTCTTTGTACCAAAGGCAAGCGTCCAGTCTGGTGGACCCCAGCCATAAACAAACTTTACAACAAAAGGAGGAAGCTACTACAAGATAGAGCAAAATCCTTAAAAGGTAAGACACCCTTGATCACTATAAGTAAAAACTAAGAGCTCTCATAAAATCATCCAAAGCAAATTTCGAGAGAAAATAGCTAAAGACTCAAAAGACAATCATAAGGCCTTCTTTAGCTATGTTAGAAACCTGGGAGGAAACTCCCAGATATGCTCAGAGCTAGTTCAAAATGATGTGAAGATTACTGATCCTACAGACATTGCCAACATACTGGCTGACAGGTTCAGTGCAAACTTCCCCAAAGGAGAGATATCTATACCAAACGATTGCAGCCCCCAAACATCTCCAGCCCAAGTGAGAACTGCTCTCTCCAAAGCAAAAACACAGCATCCATGGGACCTGATGGTGTCCCCGGCTGTGTGCTCCATGAACTCAATGAGGAATTAAACCCACAGCTAGGACAGCTGTTTAATCAAAGTCTTACCTCTGGATCCAGGAGTGGCGCACTGCAACTGTGGTACCACTTCACAAAGGCGGTGCCTCCACCGACCCTGGAAATTACCGCCCATTAGCTTGACAAGCCTTATCTGCAAAGCCATGGAGAGGATCATAATGGACCTCATAAATAAAGACATAGGAATTTGCAGACTTTGGATCCAACCCAGTTTGGCTTTGTCAAAGGCAGATCATGCCTTTTAAACTTGGTTGACTTTTTGAAACAGTCACCAAAGCCATTGATGAGGGAAAGGCAGTCCATACAGCCTACCTCGATCTGGCTAAGGCCTTCGATACAATACCCCACTCGGGTATCATTGAAAACTCATCAGCTTAAATGTCAACCCATACATCACAAGATGGGTTGCAAACTGGCTGAGTGACAGAACCCACAGGGTCAGAGTTGCTGGCGCCATGTCAGACTCAAAGCCTGTCACAAGTGGTGTCCCACAGGGCTCAGTCCTGGGCCCACTCTTGTTTGGCATCTACTTTTCCAAGTACAAGCAAACACAGGAGGGTTATGGCTGACAAAGTTTGCAGATGACTGCAAACTGGCGCCATAGTAGAAAACACATCTGATACAGATATCCTTCAGAAGGGTCTCACAGAAACGGATAACTGGTGCCAGAGCCACGGCCTAAAGTTAAATGCCAAAAATGCATAGTCATACCTTCGGAAAACAAGGTTACCCTAGCTACCAAATAGGTGGCAATCCACTGAGCACAGAAGAAGTTATCAGGGACCTGGGGACCCAGGTTGATAGTAGTCTGTCATTCGACACCCATGTAGCTAAAGTAGTTAGGAAGACCTTCTACATTGCCCACCTTATCATGAAGGGATTCTCATCTAGATCAAGGGAGGTCATAGTCTCCCTTTACTCATCACTCATCAGACCAATGATTGAGTACAATGCCCCATTCGGAATGTATCTGACCCGACACTTGCAGCAGCTGGAGAGGCCACAAAGTTCCTCACCAAAAGGATAAAGGGTCTCAAAATCTGTCCTATGCTGCCCGACTGAAAGAACTCCAGCTCTATTCAGTCGCCACCGCTGCTCAGAGGTGACCTTTGCCTAACATACAAGGCCATGTCAAACCCAGATTTGATGAATATGCTTCACCTCAAAAATCTAGATCCATCAGAGCCACAAGGGCGGAGACTTAAACCTTGACACGGCTATTAATAGGACGTGCTGGAGGGATAGATTCATCACCCAAAGACTCCCTGTGCTGTGGAACAAAATCCCGGTACATGTGAGGCAGAGCACCTCGCTGGCCTTGTTCAAGAGAAATCTTGACCAATGGATGGGAGATCACAGATATACCCCAGGGATTACCTCAGTGTCACTGCTCGACAGAGGCACAGCAAAATAATGGGTATAGTTCCCCATACTAAAGGGGTGGCGTAAGCCACAAAACGATGGGCTAGGCTTGTAAATGCCCTCGGGCAGATAGCCTAGTATGAACCTATGAACCTATGAACCTAAGTCCTACTATGATAAGACCAGCAAACCTCTTAATCCATTAAAAGAAGGAGAGATAGTGAGGATGCAGACAAGAAAAGGTTTTGATCCGATTGGATTTGTGAAACATTTTTGACAAGAGCCGAGATTATACATTGTAGAATCACAAGGAATGGAATTTAGGTGTAATCGGAAGCATTTATTACCATTGTCCAAGCTAGTGTTACAGCATCTTGCCTGTATAAAGACTCTAATTCTCAGAGTAACTTGTCCGCTGTTCCTGTTCCAGAGGACATTCCATCAGCAATCCCTGTTCCTGAGAATATCCCTGAGAGTCCTGAAGTAGAACATTCTCCAGTGACAGTCCCTAATGCTAAACCCAGTCCTAACTATTACATAACAAGATCAGGTCGCATTTACAGACCTAGCTCCAGATACATGGAAACCTGGACATGAATGTTGTTTTGCCTATTATTGTCTGTTTAATTGGAAGCCTATTCAAATGTCAGTGTCAATATGAGGCAGCTCTGTAAAGAGGGAGGATGTAGATCAGACTACGTGATGTACATTTAAGAAGTTTTTTCAGTCAGTCGGTACATGCATATAAGTATTGAGTATGTGCAAGCAAGAGTGCCATTTTGAGTGTGTAGCCAGAGTGAAAGCATATATGTGTGTAGCAGTCAGTCAGTTCGTTTACATTTAATGTTCCAGTTATCCATCCTGATGTGTCTGTCTGGATCTACTTTACATGATCAACATTTCAAAAAGCTGAAGACCATATGGTCAAGACCATATGATCGACTTTTGAAATGTCGATCATGTAAAAAAAACAAAAAAAAAAAACAAAACAATCACTTACAGTCACATTGCTAGCAACCAACTCCGAGATCGCACTATAGTGCGGAAGATGGAAATCTTTCCATTCTGCACTGTACAGAGATGCCCATTCTGCATGGTTGACATTTCATAAGTTGATCATATGGTCTTGGCTATATGGTCTTTGGCTTTCTGAAATGTCGACCATGTGAAGGAGACGCTTTTATGTGTAATAAACTGCTTAAATGAACACCTAAGCCTCATCGTCTTATTAAGATACACAAGATGAGCAACAGTGATGGTCTTGCCGTGTTTCAGTCGATACCACAACATGGTGGTCCCCCCCTGCAAACACAGCAGGTGTATACACAAATGAATGCTCTTTTTCAATGGCTTCTGAACAAGGTAAATTAAGCAGAATAAATGCTTTTGTATGTGCATCTTTGTTTAAAAAAGCAGCATGTATAAAAATATTGTACTCTTGCTCAAACACTCTCCAATTTTCTGCAATATTGTTATCAAGCACAAGTGGTGCAGGTCTGTGAAATCCTTCTGCCATGCCAACAAATTATGTTTAAACACAATGCAAACATGACCCTTGTAATTATGTATGAACATGCACACACACCAAGTACTTATAATAATATTTAAATGCACAATAATCTTTTAGAAATGACTGTACTTTGTGAAATAACTGTACTGTAATAATGCACACACTTGTCAATACTTTGCACACTTTGGATATTTCATATAGCATTAATTAATGCAAAAAAGTAGTACAGTGCAAAAAATACAGTTGTTTCCCTTTTTTTATACATTAATTTGGCTATTGTTTCAAATGTTTTCATAATTATTTCGAATATTTTTATCAATATGTCACAGTTTCAGACATTTTGTTTAATTAGAAATTCGTTTTGAGTGTTTTGAATGCTTTGTTTTATATTCATTGTTAAACTGATAACCAACAATCCACGGCAGGAAGAGCCAAAACCTCAGGGATGTTCCAAAAAGTTTAATCGGACACAAAAACAGACAACAGTTGCATCAAGCGCTTTCGCTTCGTCCAATACCAAGCTTTGTCAAGATGAAATACACCATGCTTAAATTCATTTATATAAAACTGCCAATTAAGTCATATGACTCAAATCATTATTGAGTCTTAAAGCCACAATTGCTTTAAAAAAATGACATCGTAATGGCTAGTTTAAATTTTAAACCAAACCTTAAAAATGATGTCAACCATCATGATCTATCTCAAGACAGTCTTAAAATATAGTTGTAATAATTAATTATAACAAACTATTAAATAAACATTTTTTAAAAACTCTTATAAAAACTTGTTTAAAAGCATATTTAAAATATGTTGTGCTTAATTTGGAATTGTTTATGTTGTGTTAAAATACTAACTACCAAAAAGCATCCTGTTTACCATTACTGCCAGTGAACAATTACATTGACATGTTAGATACAAAAAGTAGACAAATCTTCTAATAATTTTTCACAACAAATGCTTACGTGAATACCCTGGAAATGCAAACAAGGCTGTGTACCACCTTAGGACCCATATCTATGTTAACTGAAATATGCTGTGTATGCTTTGTTTGCCTTGTACTTATAGTCTAGCCGTCCTCAATTTCAAAACACTACTTATATTGATGTTGTCATTCAAACCTGGACACCTACCAGCATCTAATTTAAGTTGCCAAAGGAGCTCTTTATATTCCAATTTGGTCTCCCAGTTTGAATGATAATTAATTATTACAACTATATTTTAAGACTGTCTTGAGATAGATCTGAACTCATTGACATCATTTTTAAGGTTTATTTTAAAATTTAAACTAGCCATTACGATGTCATTTTTTTAAAGCAATTGTGCCTTTAAGACTCAATAATGATTTGAGTCATATGACTTAATTAGCAGTTTTATATAAATGAATTTAAGCATGGTGTATTTCATCTTGACAAAGCTTGGTATTGGACCATGCGAAAGCGCTTGATGCAACTGTTGTCTGTTATTGTGTCTGATTAAATTTTTGGAACATCCCTGAGGTTTTGGCTCTTCCTGCCATGGATTGATGGTTATATTCATTGTTAAAAACTCATTTAAGTGAGTTTTAGTACCTGGAATTTGTCTCTGATCTGTTTGCGAGTCATTTGAGATTTGGATGATCCACTCATGTATATTCCTCCATTTCTAACTGCATGCCTCATGGTTTTGACTCTGGATCCCATTCTGACACCATGTCACTTGTCTTGTGTATCTGAATGAGACAATGAGGCTTGGGTGCTCGTTTAAGTAGTTTATTATACACAAACACATCAGGATGGAAAACTGGAACATTAAACTTGAACTAACTAACTGACTGACTGCTACACACATATATGCTTTCACTCTGGCTGCTCACTCAGAATGTCACTCTTGCTTGCACGTGCTCAGTTCTTATATGCACATGCCCACTGACTGGAATGCTTCTTAAACGTACATCACACACTCTGATCTACAACTAGGATCACTTGTTTGTGTGTTTCAGTAAAGGATATTCCATTTTTAACTCGTGTGGACTACCTACTATTTTATTATTTTGTAGTACTATTTTAAAGTTCAAACTTTATTAGTGAACTAAGTGCATAACTTATTTCAAGGCTGAACTTCATATCCTCCACACTGTGAAGTTTCTGCTTGGCTTGTTTTTGACCCAGTATAGGTTGCATACTAGGTTTTCTGAAACTGCGAGGGATACCACAGATTTTTCTTTTTAAATGTAGTTTCAACTACAGTAGATTCTGTGGAAAAACGTGCTGAGAACCAAGTTAAAATAATGGCATCAAGTGACATTGATACTAATAAATCAACAGCTGACATTAACATACAGAGCAGCACATTTACCACAGATGCACTTTTAAATTCTGGAGTTAATCCATTTAAAAAGACAACTCCTCAAGGTGAGTCACAGATTAAGACAAATGGTAACAATTTAGATCATAGTTCAAGTACATGTAAATCTAACATCTATGAGCTTGAGAAAAAATATTAAAACTGAAAAGAATTGAGTATGAGAATTTTTATTTGGAACACTACATTGCAGGTTCCAATGGGCCTTAGAGTATGTAAATTTTCTAACAGAATAACAAAAAATGACATTTATAAGAGCTTAGTAAATCTTTTTAATCAAACAGTTATTTCAGTTATGACATTCTTAATAAACTTAATTCCATGAAAGTGAATTAATTAAAGATATAGATTTATAATTTTGATGTATTAGGCACAATCCAGTTTTTGAGACATGACAGATATAGTATGATCGTATTTTGACAAAACAAGAAAGGCATATAGTAACTATTATCTATAAAAAGCAAAACAAGCTTTTGTGAGATAACAGTGCTTACAAAAAAGGAAGCTTATCCATTAACCAATAAAAGTTACTTAACGTTTACAGAGAAGAGAACATTAGAGGCAATAATTTTGATGAAACTGAATGTGTTCAAGTGATATTACACATTATTTATTTTTTAAATCAGAAAGACTTTCCATCATTATTGGGGAAATGTGATATACCTCTTCACAATACAAACAACATTAATGGAAGTGAACCTGGAAAAAAAATTCAGATAGTATTGGAAGTCACTCCAAACAGAGCAAAAGTAATAACATTCAGTTTTCTTCACCTAACACTCCTTTTTCCAATCTGAATCAATTTACAGGACAGAGAGGAAAAGCACAGGGAAGAGGAAAAAATAGTCAGAAATCGCTGTAGAGGGAGATGGATTTAGTTACTAATAGAAACATTATTTTTAACTTCAGCACTTTTAAATGAATGTCATTTTTTTTCTTAATAAGGGCATTTCATTTATTTCTTTGAGAAGAGCCAATTTGTCTAAGATTATTGTTGACCTAAAGCTTTTTATTCAGAAACTAAATTTACAATATATAATGAAAGATATTAAATAATTTTAACACAGTGGATCAGAATGTGTGTGATGATGAAAGTACTTTTAATCCTTTACTAAATAGCATATTGCAGTTTTTTTAAGCTTGTGGAAATTATTTTCACAAGGTTCCAATAGACAGACCTGCTAAAAAAAGTTTTATGGGAGGATTCATTAAAGCCTACATGGTTGTTTTTCACCATTTGCACACAGTCACAGACAGTTTTAGATTCAGTAAGCACTGTGTAGAGGCACCCCCCCCCCACGCAAACAAGGTAAACACCTTGGGATGCTAATTATAGCATAAGCAGCTGAATTGCCTACTAATCAACCAATCCAACACAGTAGAGCTATTCAACAACCTATAAAACATCTGCGTAGACTCCATGCTGGTTTTCCCTGCAAATTTCAAAACTTTTGGAATGCAACCATGGAAAGGAGTGTACATGGACATTATCTGCAGCTGAGAGTCTCCTCTGCAATCCAGATGGGCCCGGAAGAAGTTAAGCAAGAGGTAAAGGCAACATCATCACAATTAAAAGTAACGCAGGTGGTAATACTTTTACCACTTTATATGTCCATTAAGTATACTTTCAACAAGAACATGGCTGTCAACTCAAATGTAAGCTAATAACTGTAACAATCTTTAATCCCCCCCAAAAAAAATACATGTGACACAGTAGTAATGTATTGATTTCAATTGTTTTACTATACAACAGTATTCAACTGTTGAGATACCAAAGCCTACTTGGAAGCTCCTCCTGGGATGTGCTTGCTGTCCCTGACACTGTTGCTCCCACATCCAGGATATGCTGTACTGCTCTCTCCTGTGAGCTGTCTACATCCCTGATATTGGCCAGGAACTCTTCATTGAGTGTTAGTGGTGGTTCCCTAGCAGGCTATCCCCTGGTACCCATCTGGTCATGTCCCACTGCAGCTGCTCTCCTCCGTACATATGCAATCATGTGAGGGGCCCTGTGGTGCACCTGCTTATATGTCCTGCCATGACCACCCACAGCATTCAGATCAGCAACTATCTGTTGTCAAATTTGCATCCTACGTGCCATATCTCCCTGTCCCCTTTCCATCAGAAAAGCACCATATAGCCTAAACACATCCACTATGACCTGGTTCTCAGCATTGGTGAAGTCAGGATGAAAAACAAGGAGAGTAACAAGAGCAACATATCATTGTTTGTGCCATAACAATAACTCACTTTGCTCCCCCCAAAAAGATCAGGAAAATGATATAGTTTGCTAACAAACCATCTTTGAAGTGCTAAAAGTGCTATGAAAGGAACTGTCCCTGAAACACTTGTACATATTTACCAAACAACATTCCATTTTCATTTATTGGCAATCATGTATAACTCTGAAATGGCTTGGCAAACATACCCATGCCATCAGTACACTTCTAGCTAATGCATACAGATAGAAGTGTTAAAACCTTTGCTTCAGATTTTTCTTTGATACTTTCCAACATATACAGTATGTAGCTGACCAAATGTCAGCATACCCTCTGAAGTTCAGTACTCCTCTGTACAGATATATCCTGAAGAAACAGAGTTCTGTGCAGTATTCCCAACATAAACAAGCCTCCTCACTATCAGTTTGCCTAGCTATATGGTTGCCTTTTTACATGGTGTAGATTAAGGGCTGACAGCTTGGTGAAGATGCAAATGAGGTGTGAACTCAGAATTGCTGAATCCCAAAAAAAAAATGGATCCATGTAGGAGATGTAAACATAGTGAAGGCACTCCCTCAGTGTTTGGTTTTAATGCATTATAACTGTGAATGATTAGTGGTTGGGAGATGGAAAATGCAACAGCACTGAAGGCTGCCTTACTTCTACAAAGTGTTAGATGTAAGGCTGGAAATGTAAGTAAGCAGCACACAAGTCATGGGTTGTGTTCCTTAACATCCAACCTGCCCTTCATTTGTTGGCAACCGCACATGATATTATTTCCACTTAATATTCTCACACATTTTAAGGCCAATGATATAGAATAGCTTACACACTGCATGTCTCAGATTATTGCTCAGGTAGATGAAGTATAGTCAACAAACACAGAAAGGTAAGGCAGAGCTGTATATTTGTAAGCAATAATCACAACAGGTTGTGTTTTCACTAGGTGCACTACATCCAAAGCTAATACATGTATAAATAACACTTGCATGGTTTGATATCAGTTTAGATACTATTGCAGTTTGTTGTGTACATATCGAGCTAAAGTTCTTTGTTGCAAAGCTGTTTGTGTGGCAAAGAGAGATAAGGCACCAATCCTGTGTTCTGAAGGTGCATTGGAGTGACAATTCAAATCCAGTCCTATGTAGAAATATCTCATGTATGCTAACATTTTCTAGTGTGTATGTCATAGATCGCTTTTTTCCATTTCAACTACCCTCCTTTTCTTTCTTTCTTTCTTTTTTATTGACCAGTGTTTGGGCAATGTGCTGCTTAGCACAAACACACAAGACAGCAAAAACTGAATGTCAAGTTGGCTATGATTATCTGGTTTGCACAAAGTGCAGCAGTGTACAGACTGGACAACTGGCCCACCCAGAAAGCTGACAGGACCCATACAGCCAATAATAGAAACTGGATGGATTCAGTTAATACTATTGGGCATTGTGCAAACCCACTAAGCGACATTGTGCTGCTGTTAACAACAAGACCTTAAGAATGATTAGTAAAATAGGGAATGTTATGTAATGAGTCCTGCGGCAGCAGGTGTAAGTGTAGGGCTGGAGTAGAAATTATCCTGGGTTCTAGTACAGGGTGTGCAACCTTTGTTTTATTGTTGTGACACTGCAGTTTATAGCAATGAACTGCAACATAGACAACTGTTCTCTCAACATTCTTGTGGCAACAGGTGTAAGTGTAGGACTGACATACACATGGTCTTGGGTTCGAATCCAGCATATTCCATACACTTTTACTGTTGTTCCACTTCCCATTATAGTCAAACTCACTTATAACACTTGACATAATGGAACTGATATGAACTATATGTATGAGGGCTGACACACTAGTATTGTGACATTTATTTCTGTAAATATCAAAGTATGATCACATTTATTATTGGATGTATGACTGTGGGTATATTGTGTACTACATTCCTGTAAGTAGATTTCTGTTCTCTGGACTGATATTCCCTTCACATTTGCCTAAAACACATACACAACTGCATGTGCATCCAATAACCTTGAAATTGCAACTGCAATTACGTAATGTCTCACTGCTTGGTGCTGTTGTGCTCTGCTTACCATCATGCAAACGCAGTGCTCGGAGGTACACACTGCAAAGCACCATGTTTGCGTGATGGTAAGAAAAGTGCAACAGTTTCAAACAGTGTATGCACTCCAAGTAAAGGAGATCACTGGAACTAGTGGGAAACCATCACTCTCCATTGTTCTTGATCCATGGTAGACATGGCAGATGTTTGTGGAGAAGGTGTCAGGTTTACGGCACAGAGATGGGCTGTCCAGGAGTCCAATATTTTTATTAGACTCCTAGTTAAGATTTACATTGCCTGGTTTCTGCAGTAGGACTTTTCTGGCTTCCACTATACGTCAGAAGCTTGGGATAGTTTAGCCCAAGCTGTATCTAGTGCCACCAGTATCCCGTGCACAAGTGACTAATGCGGGCATCATTTCAATGACCTACGGCAGAGGAAGAGGGAGACTCTCGATGCTTGGATTGAGGAATTTAGAAGTACGGACATCTCACACCTGTGTAAGTATAAACTACAGACAGTACTTGTAAGACCTAAAAGCTGAATATAGGCAAGAATGGTATTCGTAATGGTATTCTATTCTGTTCTGTTTTTTCCACAGCTGCCAGGAACCAGAAGGTCAATATATGAACTGGGGCTACATTGGTGAGGATGAGGGAAGCATGTGGTATTCATGCAGCAGAAGAGTAGTGTTATTGTACCATGAAAAGTTAGAGATAACTTTTTTGGTATTTTATAGAGTTGTATCGAATTGAGAATGCATATCTGAACTGTAAAAGCAGATATGCATGCATTAATCTATAGCACAAACCAAGAGTACAATATTAGACTTTAATCAGAGGTTGTGGGTTTAAATACTATACTTCCCAGCTATACAATACTGTTATTTCTTCAATTATATTTAAATTAAATCAAAACTTCTATACCATTGGCACAAATGCCCTGCTGTAAACTGTAACCTGTATAACTGGAACACACATATGTGCAATATATGTACATGTAAAGGAGTACTTGCTGCAGTCTGTAGTGTAGTGTGCATCTGTTAGGAGCTGATAGTCTTAAAAGTAAAAGTTATCTGTTAGGAAGTGGTAGACTTAAAAGTAAAAGTTACGATAATAGAGTCAAATAATAGTATTAATGCACTGTATGTCACATATGAAGGTACTAATCTTATCTCTTTTTTTTCTGCCACCCCAACTCTTATGTCTCTTTTTTCTATTTGTATTTTTTTTTTTATTTTTTTTTATTTTATTACATGTCATCAAAATGTGTCCATGACATCCATGTGTACCACATCACTAAATGCTCCACAGCACAGCAGGGTAGGCGTGCCTCACAGGATCCACCTGCCTCTCCTCCACTGGCTCCAGCACCATTGTCCAGCATGTCTGGGAGCCAACTCAGAAGAATCACCTTTGCTGACCCTACTCTACCTGCCCTCTCATGTAGTCCTGCCCTAGAGGCTGGTCCAGTGGTTCCCTCTGGGAGCAGTGACAGAGGTGGTGATTTTATCATCCACACCGAGTTGCTATGGATGGTGCGTCAGATTGTGCACCGCATTGTTATTGCACACCTACACTTGCTGGAGAGGTTGCTCTCCCTCATTTTATGTAGTACTAGGAGAAGGAGACATCAAACACTACAGCCCGTGGAGGAGTGAGGCGACAGTGATGACAGTCCAGTGGGTGAGGACTCGATTCTTACTGTCTCCCACCTTGTTGACCATGGTTTTGGAATGTCTCCACCCTTACCCCAATCATGGTGTCCCCCAACCTTTTGTCTCCATCACCATCCCTGCCTCTTGTCTTGTTTGTCGTGTCTGTCTGCAATTGCTGATTCAGACATTCCTACATCTCTTCCCCAACATTCCTCTCTCTCTCTCTCTTTTAAAAAAAAAAAAAAATGGGCACCTGTCCAACAGAAAAAAAAAATCATCCCATTCATAGTTCTCCATTTCGCATACATGTCTTCTTAACACACTTGATTCGGTCCAATTGGCTATACAGCATGATTGTGTTGTGGTCACCCCTCTCTCTGGAGGTGACAGTCCAAATTCAGTTAGTATTTTCTACACGTGTTCACTTTACACTGTTAAAGAAATTGACAGTTATTGTTCTTTCCTATCTCTCTCCTGCACATTCCTGCTCTGCTTTCCCTTTGTAATTCCCCTTGCTTGTTCCCCATTTCACCATTGTCCTATCTACCCATTTCACCTCTTTAAGTTATTTTTGTGTGAAGGTGCGCATTGTGCACCAAAGAGCAGCAATAGGGAATGGTGGCAATGTATTTATATGTATTTAAAAGTATTAGATACAGCAGCAAGTGTATTTAAAAGTGTTAGAAACACCTGCATTAGAACCCAATACCATCTGGCCCCAAGAAGGAATGTATCAATGCATTAACATGTGCTGCCACAGAGTCATTTAAGCAGCAGGTGTATTTCATAGACTCAACACTAACTGTCAGACTTTAGCAATGCAGCTCACATTTTCTCACTGCTTAGCTATGCACAAATATTTATCTCACATGCATATGCACTTTGCTAACTGTTGTGCAAACTCACTGCTCTCCAAGCTATGGAAATGTACATATTATGCTGTATTGCTACTGTTTACTGTCCATTCCTTCTGTATGACATGAAGTTACATGTGTAAACATTACAAACTAAGGGCCCTATCTAACAACATGTCACACATTTATAATACATCCATCTGTTGCCACCCCCAGGTACTGCAACCCTGGTGTAGCAGTACTTTTTCCACACATATATCAACTACAGTACAAAATGTAATATCAAATGTGTGCTATGCAATGCACATCAATCTGATAACATGCAGAACTACAACTATAGACCCATATGCCTAAAAATACGTATCTGCAAGGCTAGGAAAAGGAATCAGCATGGACCATATTCACAAGAACATAGGTGACCTTCAACATGCTTGACCCTACCTATTTTGTTTTTTGCCAAGGGTAGATCTTGCTTATTGAACGTTCTGGACTTCTTGTATACTGACCCCACAGACCTGGATGAGTGATAACAGGGCACACCACCTATGTTGACTTATCCAAGGCCTTTGACATCATCGCCCATTTATGTATCACAGTGAAGATCTCCCATGTGGGAATTAAGCCATACAGTAGTACACAGTTAGGCAACTGGCTCACTGACATAACACACACTCTCAAAGTTGGGGACTGCACCTCCACCAGTAGCTAATTACCATTAGAATACCACAAGGCTCTGTGCTGGTTCCCCAACTGTTTGAAAACTACTTTCCTGAAGCACAGGCAATGGTAGATGACCTGTAGTTTACTATGTTTGCAGATGACTGGTAACTGGATGCACTAATATAGAGTCCCCAATGGTGGCAACATACTATGGAAGGGGCTGTCACACACAAGTTATTGGTGCCAAAATCATGGGCTGGACCTTAAAGTATACAATTATTCATTATCGCCTTTGACAATGAAGTACCCCTGCTAATTATGATATACATAGCACCCCTCAAATGTCAAACACAGTGTTGTGAGACTTGGGAACACATGTTGATAGCAATCTATACTTTCATCAGTATGTGTCCAAAGTGGTGACATACACATTCTGTATTGCACACATCATATATATGGACATCATATCTAAGACCAGGGTGGTCATACCTCTGCTGTACTCTACCATTATTAGACAACTAATTGAGTACAATGCTCCCTTCTGTCTGTACCTCACCAGACACCTGCAGCAATTGGAGAAAACACAAGGTTGTGCCTGGGAGACTCCAGGGCCTCCAAGCATGACATACATGGAAAGACTGAAAGACTTCTCAGTGTACTCGGTATCATGCAGGCTGCTGAGAGGTGACCTATGCCTGCCCTACAGAGCAGTCTCAGACCCTGCTCTACTGGAAATGCTGGGCATCTGCAAATCAAATGGGACAAGAATAATTGTCCCAACATTCTCAACTTAGCTTGTGACATAAACTGAATATGATGGCGAGACAGATATATCCCCCATCCACTTACACTCCTCTGTAATAGGCTCGCACTGCACGTAAATCAGTGCTCCTCAATGGCCTTGTTCAATCACAACCTTGACTACTAGTTGGGTGATTGTAAAGTCACCTCTGGGGTTGTACCTATGTCCCTCATGGAGTGGCCCAGTTGGTGCTGCTCACAAAATTGCTCTGCTAAAAATGACCATCCAACTCTGCTCAATAAGGGTACTTTTGTGTTTACCTATCTAGGCTTCTAAGCACTGTAGTGCAATTAGGCTAGTAGCCTCCTATGAACATATGAAACTATGAGCCTATGCAGGTCACCCATCATTTTGTCCTCCAGACAGCCTGCTGATGTCATCTACTATAAGTTCACTTGCAGTGTTGTAAAAGTCAGACTTGTGCCATAGCACTTGCATAACGTACTGTGTTCTGTACTTTGTGTACTTAAATAGGGAGGGGTTCTGTTCTCATTGCAATCAACTGGGTATGTGTGTATATCTCTGTAGACAGAAGAGCAGAAGTGTGTATCCCACAGTTACTAACCCAATGGCATGGATTGACAAAATTTTGTTACTTGCAGATGAATACACAGCCATTTCATGCAGCCCACCCAAGATCTTGTCTCCCACATGGCCTGCTGATGTCATCTACTATAAGTGCACCTGCAGTCTTGTAAAAGTCAGAGTTGTGCCATGGTGCCTGCATAAAGTACTGTGTTCTGTAGTATGTGTAATTAGATAGGTAGGGGTTCTGTTTTCACTGCAGTCAACTGGTGTGTGTGTGAGTGTATGTCTAGACAGAAGAGCAGAAATATGTATCCCACAGTTACTGCTCCAATGGTATGTATTGACAGTATTTTCATACTTGCAGATGCCTACACATTCATTTCATGCAGCCCACCCAACATCTTGTCTCCCACATGGCCTGCTGATGTCATCTACTATAAGTTCACCTGGAATTTTGTAAAAATCAGACTTGTGCCATGGTGCTTGCATAAAGCACTGTACTCTGTAGTCTGTATAATTAGATAAGTAGGGATTATTTTCTCACTGCAGTCAAGTGTGTGTGTGTGTGTGTGTGTGTGTGTGTGTGTGTGTGTGTGTGTGTGTGTGTGTGTGTGTGAGCTGTTGCTTGACATTACAGAGAACATTTTACATTAGCATGTGGGACACTGTTATATTCTCCTCACCGGATACTGCTGATGTCACCAACTATAAAGTGTTGTCTGAGACACTCCAAGTCAAACTAGAGCTGTGGAGCTTGTGTAAAGTACTGGGTTCTGCAGTCTGTGTGTTTAGAGAGGTAGGGTTTTTGACTGTGTGTGTGCATGTGTAAGCTGTTACTTGACATTACAGAGAGCATTTTACACTAGCATGTGGGACACTATCAGATTCTCCTCAATAGACATTGCTAATGTCTTTGGATATGCAGTAGTCTCACCAGGGTAAGGTCAGAGACTGGCCTGGAGGCCAGGCAAAAGTCATCTCATCCTATACAATAAAGATTGCAGTGACATAGCTTTTAATCTATCCACATACATCACAGCATGGTTTATAGACCCTGTGTTATCTTGCTGAGAAAGCCCTGTGGTCTTGCCAGCTGCTACATGTGTCTGATGAGGTACATGAAAAAGAGAGCATTATACTCTATTAGTATTGTGATGAGGTTTGACTACAGTGCTGTCATACAATCATATGATCTCAATATGATGGTGTGACGTATGATGTGCACAACATTGGCTTTCAATACCAGTGTGGACACTTGGTGGTCAAAGTTCAGCTTGCTATCTACATCTGTTCCCATTGCTTGCATCACTGGGTTTCTGCATAGCAGGACTGTTGTCAATGCTGTGATTAACATGGAATTCCACTTTTCAGCTGGACAACATTACAAACACTCATTTCTGCATTTATTTGTAGAACTTGTGCCATTGTCACCATTCAGTTGTGTGTGTGTTAGATCCTCCTGTACTACATTATCACCATTGATGGACTCAATGATTGCACTCAATATGCAAGAATCAGCAAACCTGGTAAACCAAAGGCCATATACTTTATCTAGAACTGTTGAGAAGTAGAGTTCAAACAGTGAAGAGCCAAGCACAGATCCCTGGGGTTTGCCAGTGGTAACAGCACTACTGGTACAGGTTGATTCACCAACTTTCACATGATATGTTCTGTCAGTGAGTCAACTGGTTACCCATCAACTGATGTAAGGGTTAGTCCCCAGTTTGGAGGTTTTCTCAATGATACCTGTGTGGAGGATTGTGTCAAAACCCTAGGCCAGATCACGATAGGAAGCATGTGCTGTATTTTCATCCAGGCCTATCACATGGAATAAATGGGCTGTGACAACATCACAGATAATCTATGGCATGACTCAGCACATACACATTCCTGATATGGTTGAATACACAGTTCAACACACCCTTCACATGACCTGTGTTGCCATAGAAGGGTAGACATCAACATGCATCCACCTGAGATGGGGGGGGGCAGCACCTGATGCATGCATGCATGTATAGAGAAATCCAGACTCTCCTCCACTGTGAGGTAGACCAACATGTCATTATGAACCTCTTCTACATGTACACTAGTAATATTCCAGGTGTGTACAACGGACCTGTGTGACTTGTTAATGCTACATAAAGTCCATTACATCTGACAGAAGTCCTCAAAGAGGACATCAAGGACATGCATGATGACAACAGTATCATCTTGTGGAACTTGACCAGGTCAAGGCATTTGACACAAATCCACACTTAGGTATTCAATCAACACTGTCATATATAGCCATAAACAGTTATATCACCAAATGGATAGATCAGTGTGTGACATACGTGGCATCTCACTATGCTGAACTATGTGACGTGACCTATATCTGTGGTTCCGTGATCAGGTCGCTACATCAGGGGTGTCTGCTAGGCCCTATCCTGCCCATTAGTTAAGCAATGGACATCACAGATGACATACACATGCTGTGTCCAAATAACTGCCTGAAGGACTACAGATTGCTGCCAATCATTGACTTCAACTGTGATATTAGTGTAATACATAACAGTATCAACACATATCAAAAACTGCTGCCACAGCCATGATAACACATGCATTGGAAAAAGCATTGAGGGATTAGTTAAATCAGGAAACAAACTCACCACCCAAGTATAATGTGGACATCACACCTTATAATCAGACCAATAGGTATGTGATCCATGTCCTGGGGTAGATGGTAAATGGTAAATCCACCAGCATGTGGTCACAGTCCTGACTACTCCCTTGAATATAACATAAGTACTGGGTATGTGAAAGACTGCAACATCAGAGGCCATAATACCTTCATGGTTTCCAGCCTTTATCACACCGATAAATGTGTATAATGCACCCTTCTTCATGTACCTCCATACACATCTTCCAGACTTCCAGTTATGTGTAACTAAGGTGTACTACCATTGTCACAGTGGTCTGTCATGCACCTTATTAGCCACATCTAGGTATTCTTTCTGTGGAATATACATGACTGTCTGATGGTGCGGAACACCAATCAAGTTGTTACACCAGTTGCATGTGTGCTACCTGTTCTGCTTATGCAGACACTACATACATAGGTGTTTGCCAACATTAATGGCATGTATATCATTCATGCTAGTGTGGATTATGCCACATACACACACACACACACACACATATATATATATATATATATATATATATATATATATATATATATTTACCATGCACACAAGGCAACTAGCCTGTATTGCCCATACTGCCACATACAGCTAAAGCCATGTGCCTCCTAACAACTCCTGTAGATACTACAGTGCCAGCTCAGTATGCATGGTTATTCTTATAGATTGTGGATGTGACATAATAGTTGTTGAAGTGTGTGTGTGTGTGTGTGTGTGTGTGTGTGTGTGTGTGTGTGTGTGTGTGTGTGTGTGTGTGTGTGTGTGTGTGTGCAGCCTCATCTCTTATCACTCCACATCACATATCTTATGTCAGAGGCATGGGATTAGTGGTGGTATTATTCTGATATTGTCCATGATTGTGGTTGGTTCTTGTAATGTTTTCCATGATCCTTTACTGTGGCCAACTTGCTGGCGACATCTGCTGAGAGTACACTCATATTCAAGCATACCAGTTTGCAGAGCTTCACAATATGCACCCTACCCCAGTTGTATGTCAGATCCCTGATAGATGTCCTCTGCATTATTCATGTAAGAATGCTTCCTCCCCATTGTTATGTCACCCTGTATGACAGTCACAGACAACATATTTTCACTGTACAGTCCATACTGTACCATATAGATATGTGCTTGGTACTGCTGCTACAACCATCTTCCACTGACATGCCCTCCTCTGCTGTACATGAAGGACTTTCCCCTGTCCTTCCCCTGTGTTCATTCCTACAATTCATCTGTGTGTCCCTATTCAATACACACACTTTCCCTAAGTGATCATTTTACAGGCAGTCCATGTCCTGTTACAGATCATTAACACAGCTTCAGTACGGAATGCCAGGAATGGGATATCACAGTACTCTGCACTGTAGGTACACTGTCCTGTACTGTGTTGGGATGATATACTTCACATTCATACCTTTCAACTTTCCAGAGATTCCCAAGATGTCCAGATGTTTTCCTTATAAAATTTGTGGATTTCTACCATATCACTGGAATGATCTCTGAATAGATGTGATTCACTATTACATACATTTGAGTGCATACCTCTGAAGTGTCCTGATTTGTGCAGAATGTCCAGTTTTTGTCACATATTTTCATTTAATATTGTTAGATTTATTACATCAAGGCTATGCAGTGTCTCAACTGTTTAACTTTTTAAAAGCAGACTTTCCAAAAATGGCTAGAATTTCAGTATTCTGAATGTTCATAAAAATAAGGAGAATCCCCCATTTAGGCCATTTGTGGTGGCAGACTTTTCCAAAACTGAAGCCATTTCTATACAAATTAATTTTTTAAAGGTACAGAAAAATGTTTAGCACTCTTGATGTTACATTATTATATACATCAATAGTACAAGACAAAGGTATAAAATTTGCTATTTATCAAAGTTCACAAGTTTTAGTTAATACTATTTGTTTATTATTGAAAGTTGTCTTGGAGATTTTTTCTTTTAATAAGAATATCTATCAACAGAAAAAAGATGTTTCTGTGGGTGCCAGAATGGCACTCATTTTTGTGAACTTTCTTATGATTTGGTAGGAACAGGATGGTTTGATTAAACAGCCTTGCTTCAAGAAAATTTCATTTTACAAAAGATTTATTTTTGATTTAATTATGCTACAGAATGGTACAAACAAAGAAGTTGGGGTATTTTTTGATGTTTTAAATGCAAGCACAATTTTTTAACATTCACTACTGGTGACATGGGAAATGTACATTGATAACAAAGCTTTCTACAGTTTATATATAAAGGAGACTTTTGTTAACAACTGTCTTTTTACAACAGTAAGCATCCATTTTTTTATGAAGTGGAACATGATTGGGGGAATTTATTTTTTAAACACGTTTATTGAATTATAACTTTTGACATAGGCAAGTTTACATTTATATAAACGTAAACAAACCATATTAACAAGTTCACATTTACAAACATTATGCATCACATACTGTATATTGTTATATATTCTAGAATCTACGCAACATTACATAAATGACTCAGTTCCTGCCTTTTCTTAAATCTCATTCTTACTTCAAAACATTTTTTCTGCATGTACTGTTACCACAATTTCCAGTTTTCTATGTAACTTACTCATCATTTTTTTTACAGATCCCATCTCCTGTTCTTTTATCCCTGTTGCAGTAGTCACTACTTAAGTATCGGTGGTTTAGATTTTGATTTCCATTTTCTAGTAATTACTTTTTTGAAACCCACCAGAATTAACTTAACAAGGCCTTACTATGTCTAAGCAATTCAGATCCTGTAAATGCTCAGAAATAATTTCCTTAGTTACACTCATTTGCTCACCGAGTGTTCCTGATAAAGTGCTTTGCAGGGAATTTTTAAAGTCTGCCATCCTGTTACACTGCCAAAACATATGTTGATTAGAGGGCAATTTATGAGACTAAACTGCCTTATTAGTTCAGATACTGTTTTTGAGACAGAGTTTAATTTTTAAAAAAAATTGTTAGTCGAGGTTATGATATTCTTAGTCTAGAAGCGTTCATTTTGGAGGTAACTAAAAATATATGGACTAAGTTTAAACCTATTCTTGCATATGGATATCAATTTAAATCAGATAATAATTACAAAGAATTTTCAAAAACATTACCACTGCCTGTTACTAGACCCAAGCAGTGTTAGAAATATAATTAGAAGTAATTGGAAGATAATTACTGGTAATTGTGACTTAGTGCAAATTGCTGATAAGCCTCCAAGTTTTCCCTATAAAAAGTCTATAATTTTAAATCAATTCTAGAACATAATGAACAAATAAAATTATCTACACCTTTTGGTACTTAAAAGTGTAATACAGCAAATATTTCAGATTTAGAAATGAGAGTATAAGTATAAAGTTAAGTAGTTTGAATAGAATTTTTATATTTAATGGTAGATTTACCTGCAACTCAATTCAGAAGAAATGATCTGTTTGGCTGCTTGTTGTTCCTGCAGTGGTTTCTGTGTGGGTAAAACCACAAGGAAGGTCTTGCAGACAATATGTGAATATATATTAGCAAATAGAAATAAAGATTACAGCAATGCACTAGCAAAGCATGTTACTAATTGCATTAATTTTAAAAAGTTTTATTTTTATGTGTTAGATTTCGGTATTAATAGACCATTTAATGATTATGTTAACATTTTAGAATGTAAGGAAGTTAAGCAACAGATAGCTTTAGCTGTATATATGATACCCAGACTTAAAGGAATCTGCTAATACCAAATGTCTATTAATTTCACAAAGGTTATATGTAATAACGTTTCTATTAATACCAAATGTCTCTTAATTGTGCAGAAGTTATAAGTAATAAAGTTTTAATGTACTGTTATAGTTGAAAACATAAATATAAGTACTTTTAGCTTTAATGCTTGAATTATAAAATACATAAAAATATTTTATGACTGTTAATGTAATATCTTTTAAGGGAAGTGATGTCAGCAGCTCGAGCACATGACTTGTGAGCTGTATACTTAAATGTTAAAAAATTGGTGTAGTGTTAGTTCTGAGGAAGTTTGTAATAAAGAATTCTGGGTACTTACGTATTATCGCAACCACATTTTCGAGTGAATGGTGGTTGCTTTCCCTTGTGTCAGCTGGGACCGATGAAGTATGAGAAAACCTCAGACGCATGTTTTCTTTAATGTGTTCTTGTTTTTAGGAAGGTTTCTCACTTTGACGGATGAAAAAAAATTAAGGTTTGAAAAAATAGGTTTCCCCATTTACTGCCAGCATCTCAAGATGTCAGTTAAGCAAGTTCCCCCAATCCACACTTAAAACACGGTCCGCATTCATTTTTCTCAGCCTTTGCCCTGACAGCAGAAAGCATCGGGAAACAAAAAGCCAAAGCAGTATACCCTGTCTGACGCCTTACAAAGTGATCGGGAAGGGTAGTAGACTGATGTTAAGTTGTCAATCTCGCCTTCATTCTTGCTTTAGCTCGAGAACTCGAGGCAGCCCCATATCCCATGATGCAAGGGAGGTCTTCTTTACCAGCTCCTGGTAAGTAGTTCACATTTGTGATATTTCAAGCCCCTTTTAGTTTAAAACAAATTTTTGATAGTTTAAATTTATTTGTCTTTTTAATTTTTGTTAGTCAAATTTTATCCCATCCCCTTGGTATTTTGTTTATTTTAATTTTGACTGGTGTGTGTGTGTTGTGTCGGCACCATGTCTAAGGAGAGGGTTTGGCTTCTTGCCTGTATTGTTTGGGCCCTCTTCACCTGCAGGACTCCTGTATATTTGTCACCCTTCAGCCAGAGAGTCCTGCAGGGTTGATTCTCAGCCACAAAATCAACAAAACTGCCAAGGCCCATCGCAGAAAGGGCCAGGCTTCTGTTTCTAAGCCTGCGGCTCCACAAAGCTCGGGCGCCCATGGCTATCGGTGCCGAACCTGTTGACACCCATGTGGTGGCATATGCGTCGTGTCCCCCCGATCGGCTAATCGCTTGTTTAGTAGTAGCTGTGCCGCTGGAGGCGATACATCGGAGACGCTCTGTCTCGTCGGGAAGTCGGTGCCGACAGGATTCTTCAAGGTCATCCAGGTTGTCAGACCATGACCTAGAGAGAGTGGTCAGTAGATTACTCAAGTCACAGGTACTGGCCCAAATGCTACACAGTCCGCCCTCAGCAGACGACTGTTGGTCCACGTTCCTCCTTCAACTCTACCCCAGAGCTTGGAGTTGCATGGTTACTGCTACGGCTGGAGGACGGATACCCCTTCTGTTCCTTCAGCCCCTACTCTTATCTCCTCTTCCTTAGAGGGATTCGTGGTCGGGCTTCCATGGTCTCCTCCGAGGGGTGAGTGGCATCGGACCCTTGTCCGAGCCATCTGCCTCGGAGACTTCCCTTTCAGTGGTTCCTGGAGTTCCTAGCTCTACCTGCCTGGGAGGGAGCATGATGAAGAGTGTACTGACACTGGTATCAGTCAGCAGTCTCTTCCCGTAGCTCCTCCCTCTATGGTACCTGTTGACATCTCTGCCACTTCTCTTGCTACAGGACCCAGAGATCCTCCGCCTCAGGTTTCATTCTCCTGATGTTTAGATCCTCCTAGGAAGAGGACTTGTAAGAGGAAGCATGTAGACTCCCGTCTGTCACTGGATACTGACTTTGATGAGTCAGAGGGATCCCTAGATCCCCTCTGAGGATGTCTCCTTTCAGACATCCTAGAACTTCTCAAACAGAGGGCAAGCTGGCCCACCAACAAGCCCTCTGAGGATGAGCCAGGATACCTAGAGGCGGATGGATCGCGGCCCTCCACCACCTGGGTGTCTCCAGGTTATTGCACAAAGGCGTGGACAGCTCCTGACTCTGTAGAGCCAGTCCCTAGGAGGCCTTCTAAATTTATCACTGCCCCTAGTGACAAACAATTCCTAACCAATGATGCCATGGTGGTGGCGGAACTTGCAGATCCTTCGCCCATCCTCCTAATAAGGACTCTAGGACCATGGATAGCAAGCGGATGTTTTCCTCAGCGACCTTTGCTATGCTCGCTGAATTATCTTTGTCACTTCACCAGACTCCAGAGATATCCTGAAGGAGCTGGGAGAAGTAGTTCAGGATCCTACAGCTGCAGGGGCTCAAGAAAAGATTGAGCTAGGAACCCTCAATTCCATTGCTAACTCCTCCATTAATATCTTATGCTGCGGATGGGCACAGGTGTGGCTCTTAGACGCCAAGCCTGTATGTGATTTTATGGATCCCTTCACAAATTCTCCCTTTGATGGGTCAGCTTTGTTTGGCCCTCAGGTGAAGGAGACCTTGACCAGGTGTGAGCAGGACGGCAAGACTCTTTCTGCTGTTGGAGTCCGTTTTCCACCCCTTCTAGGCCTTATCCCAAAGGACAGAAGGGTGGGAAGATGTCCCAAGGAGTCACGCCGGATTCACGTGGTCAGTTTACCTAGAGGCAGAGGGGTAACAACAACAGACGCTAGAGGCAGAGGGGTCCAAGAACCAGGGAAACAGGGAGCCTCTCTCTGATAAGCCCTATCAGCATCCCTGAGGTGTTGCCCGGCTGTCCCTCCTTGGAGGCAGTCGGGGAAGATTATCACTGTATCCAGAAGCCTGGCATTCCCTCACTCAAGACAGATGGGTACAGTCGCTCATATCCAAGGGTTACATAATTCCTTTCGAGGAAAGTCCCCCTCAAGTTCCTTTCCAGATGTACCAGGGACATTGCAGAGTTAGAAATCGCAAAACTACTGCAAAAGAGCCATTCAGCCAGGTACAATAGACCATTCAGAGCCCGGAATCTACTCAAGGTTCTTTTGGTCCCCAAAAGACGGGAGACTGGGGACCAATATTGGATCTCAGCAGACTCAACAAGTCTGTCAGGAAGACAAGATTCCAAATGGTCACTCTTCAGTCAATTCTGCCCTTCTTACAGAAGGACAACTGGATGTGCTCAATAGATGTTCAGGATACTATCACATCAAAATTCACAGACGCTCCTGGAGATTTCTCCGCCTGGGGTCCAGTCATTTCCAGTTCAGAGCCCTGCCCTTTGGTCTCACTACAGCCCCCAGAGTGTTCACCAAATGCATGGCAGTGGTCACGGCTCACCTGAGACGCCAAGGATTCCAGGTGTTTACTGGCTCCTGTCAGCCACCACCAGGCATCAGCTTATACAAGCCAGGGATTACACAATAGACCTTTGTTCTCATTTGGGCATCTCAGTCAACTTCGAAAAGTCATCCTTATCGCCTGCCAGTCTATTACCTTCATAGGCAAACTTAAACACTGTTCGGATGTCAGCTACCCTTACAGAACAAAGAGTTTCAGACATTCAGACTCATGTCAGGATCATTCTGGCCAGCAAGAAAGTACAGGCCAGAATGGTTCTAAAGGTATTAGGTCTCATGGCTGCGGCCATTACTCTTCTTCCCTGGCTCGATTCTACATGCGCCTCCTTCAGTGGATGCTGTTCACACAGTGGTCATACCAGCAACTCCCAATGCGTCACCAGATTCTGGTGACACAAACATGCAAAGAACATCTTGCTTGGTGGATCACATCGTCTCAGGTTCACCAAGGCAGGTGCTTTGTACCTCCCCCGATAGCCACTGTCACCACGGATGCCTCCCTGATCGGGTGGGGGTCATTATCAGGGCAGGATGGTTCATGGGACGTGGCAACCGCTCGAGTACCATCTGCACATAAATGTCCTGGAGATGAGAGCAGTGCTTTTAACGTTGCAAGCCCTCAACGACTTTCTTCCCGTAGGGACAATTGCAGTCCACACAGACAACATGTCTGTAGTGTGGTATATCAACAAACAGGGCGGAACCAAGTCCTACCCCTTGTGTCGAGAAGCGCTCAGACTTTGTCAATGATCTCCTCTCATCGGTTTCTGGTAGCAACGCATATCCCTGGGAAAACCAACATTATAGCGGACAGATTGAGCAGAGCTATTCTCATGCCTCACGAGTGGTCTCTCAAGCAATCCGCGGAAGAGATTTTTCTGGAATGGGGTCGCCCATGTTGCGATCTTTTGCTACTCCCCAAAACAGCAAATGTCCAGACTTCTTCAGCCTCTTCCTCTATCAGGCCATCCCCAGAGACGCTCTGACCCAGGATTGGCCCCAGGGACTTCTTTATGCCTTCCTCCATTTCCTCTGATCCTCAGCTGATCCAGAAAGCTACCGTTTTGAGAGCCAAATTAATTCTCATTGCCCCTTACTGGCCTCGACAAGTTTGGTTCCCGTTCCTCCATCATCACCTTTTGGTGCAGCCGTGGCATCTGGACCCAGTGCCAGATCTACTGATTCACCAGTCCGGTCAGCTGCACCGGTCAATCCCTTCTCTCAACCTCACAGCATGGTTGCTCCACTTCCTTCCTTAGCCAGGCTTCCTTTGATCTCTAACCCAGTTAGAGATATCATAGTAGCTTCACTAAAATCCTCTACCAGGAGGATTTACACAAGCAAATGGAACGTTTCTCTTATTGGGCTAAGGCCCAAAATATTGATCCTTTTACTGCCCCTGTTCAGGCAGTTCTGGACTTCTTAGCAGAGATTTTTCATGCAGGCTCCTCTTCTTCCACAGTCAGGGTTCAGTTAGCTGCTATTTCTAATTTTCATGTCGGGATAGCAGATCATAATATTATGTCCCATAGGCTCTGCAGGGCCTTTTGAAAGGAATTTTCCTACTAAAGCCTCCAATCAGGAATCCTCCTCCTCAGTGGGATCTAAATTTAGTGCTGACATCCTTGATTCTTCCCCTTCGAGCCAGCTGTTTCTTGTTCCTAAAATATCTTTCTTGGAAAACGTTATTCCTAGTGGCTATTACATCTGCCAGGAGGGTGTCTGAACTTCATGCTCTTTCGGTTCGACCCTATTTGATTTTTCACAAAGACAGAGTATCTTTGAGAACTAATCCATCCTTTTACCTAAGGTCGCTTCAAAAACAATCTGAATCAATCCATTGATCTCCTGTATTTTTCCTAACTATTCAGATAGAGCTGAACAAAAGCTACATTATCTTGATGTCCACCGTCAGCTTAGATATTATTTGGACAGAACAAAAATTTAGGAAATCTGATCAACTTTTTGTTTCCTATGCGGATAATAAGAAAGGCCTTCCTGTTTCTAAAGTGACTTTGTCCAGATGGCTTTCTTGGTCATCACTGAAATTTATACGATCAGGGGAAAACAGCTGTGCTCAAAACCTAAAGCACATTCAACTAGGAGTTTAGCTACTTCTACAGCCTTTCAAGCTAGACTGCCTTTGGACACTATTTGTGCAGCGGCCACTTGGGCCACTCCTCACACTTTTGTTTCCCATTACAAATTGGACTTGGCCTCCAGGGACAGAGCCAGTTTTGGTTCTACAGTCCTCAAGAGTTTGTTCCATTGAGCCACCCAGGATAGAGGTGCTAGGACGGTCCCATCAAGCAAGAATGAAGGCGAGATTGACAACTTAACATTAAGAAGTTATGTTCCTACCATAACGTTCCATGTTAGTTGTCTTCTCGCCTTCTTTCTTGACCCTCCCTCCTTCCCCTGGCCTGGACAGACCTTGTATAAGAAACTATTATGCTAAAGACCATTCAGACCTGGTCCTTTTTCCATCTGTAAGTTTCTTCTTCCTTTGGGAAGTATGTTATGCTTGGTGTTATTGCCCTTTGTCAACAAACGAGATCTGGGTATTTACTGCCTTGCATCATGGGATATGGGACTGCCTCGAGCTGGTAAAAGGAGTTCTCGAGCTAAAGCAAGCCGAGGATCGGCTCCGAACCCATCAAGCAAGAAAGAAGGCGAGAGAAGACAACTAACATGGAACGTTATGGTAGGAACATAACTTCTTATTAAACACTATCTTGGTGGGTTTTTCTTTTTTTATTCTTTTTTGGTTTGTAGAACGAGTATGGGTTTTCAAACGTTGCTTGCAATTTGTGGCTAGCTAATCCACTGGAGGATTAGACGTCTGATAGGAAGCAAAGACAATCAAGGGGATTTTCGAGTAGAAAATGGTGGCAGTACTGCAAAATCATTTAAACATCTGATTAACCTTTCTAATATAATTGATCCATAAAGTGCGACTAGCATTGGGGGAAAGAAAGGAAGCTAGCAGATGCAAAAGATTTTGCAGTACTGCCATTTTCTACTTAAAAAAAAAGTCTCCCTTGATTGTCTTTGCTTCCCATCAGACGTTCTTCTGATGCACGTAAAAGGACACAGACACTGCAGCTATTTTCTCCAGTCAAGCCACTGCAGAGTCGGTGAAGAAGCAGCGGAAGAAAATGGTGACTGCTTTACCAAGCCCTCTGTTTACAACCCAGTCTTACATCACACCTAAAAAATGTTTGAACTTTCTTGTAAAACACATATCAGACAGACCTTACAAGGTAAGACCAAATGTCCATTCTTCAATTTTACATCAATTATCGCAGCATGAAAAACACTAACTACAATTTCTCTCCAGATTGTTGATGTTCTAATCTAGTTAAGTTCCTCTGGAACATGCTTGTTATGAATGTGTGTATGTGTGTATATATGTATATATATATATATATATATATATATATATATATATATATATATGTGTGTGTGTGTGTGTGTGTATACATATATGCATATGTGCCTGAACTACCAAAGTCTGTTCTCTTTAACCATTTCTGCAATTGCAGTTTTTGTCTATAACTTCTATTACTTGATGTGATGACTTTGTATGTAAGCTTAGGCTGGAGCTTTTCTCCCTGGGCCTCCACTGAAAATGGGCACTGTCCCAGTCGGATCATCCTGGTAAAGAAATGTAAAATAAAATAAATAAACATAATTGGCGCTACCCTGGCTTCTGCTCTGATGTTCTTATTTCTTTGTCTGTCCCACTGTGTGCATCCTACCACCCATCCCGGCCACTTCATCTCTATCACCTCTAGCCTCCTCATCTGCTTTGCCTTTACTGTCCTGGTTTCTGTAGTATACAATAGTACCGGTCACACCACTGTTTTGTGTACCTTACTTTTCAGTTTCTTTGGCATTATTCTATCATACACTAGCCCTGCTACTCTGTGCCAGTTGGCTGCAGCCCCTTTATTCTAGCCTTGACCTATTTATTCAGACTTCCTTTCTACTCCACCACCCTTCCCAGATACTTGAAGTTCTTAACTGTTCCACTATTTTCACATCTGTCTCACTTCTCACCTTTTTCTGATTTCCACCATTTGCTGCCATTACAACTGTCTTATCTGTACTCATCTTCATCCCATGTGCCTTCAGTTTTACATTCCATTCCTTATCCTTTACTGAAGTTCTTGCTCCAAGTCTGCCTGTAATGCCACATCATCAGCATACAGCAATATTGTTGAACCCTGATGCACCCCACTCCCACTGTTAACCTCCGTTCATTGGTTGCTGAATTATTTGGCACATTTCACAAGACTCCACAGTGACTGAATCAAGAAGCTTACCAAATCTCTCACTAGGACCATATCTTCTGAGGAAGGAAGGACCGTTTCCTCACAGCTGACTACACATCAATTTGTTTCTAATTCATCCATGTGGCTTATCTCACATGCAGCTGAAGGTACCTCACCTGTGGCAGGTTCAGGTATTTCCATTAGGAGACATGCATAGATACACTTTTTGCGAAACCCTTCAAATTTTCTTTCATCAAAGCACCTTTTGACGGAACATTGTTATTTGTCCCTAAAGTGAAAGACATACTCTCTAGGTGTGAACAGGAAGGGGAAACCCTGTCTGCTGTGGATGTACCTTTTTCTATTCCTCAACAGTCCTTTTCTAGAAGCCACGAGGAGGTAGAAAGATGTGGTTCAAGCAATACCAGGGTCCCTTTCAAGAGCCACATTGAGACAGTTCCCTCGGGGGCATAGGGGGGAATTCAAATGGAAGACACCACCCCTGCAGCAGAGGTAGTCTGCATAATCAGGGATATAGAGATTCCTTCTCAGGCAGATCTTATCAGAGCTTCTGAACTGAACAAGTTTACTTTAGTAAAAAAAACTCTTTTATAACACCATTTTTTGAAAAATAAAAATGCTAAATTAGTTTATCAAATTTAGCTAATTTTCCCGTGGTGGTGCTGCGGTAGCGTTGTCGCCTCACAGTAAGACATCCTGTTCGATTCTCAGCTAGAGCTTCTTCTGTGTGGAGACATGCGTGAATGGGCGTACCTTCGTTGAAGGCTGTGCATCAGAGCCGGCAACTCGGTATGTAAAAATCTATTGCCAATCATTAGCGGACCGGAGTTCCGATGTGGCAACCCCTAACCGGGAAAAGCCGAAAGACACAACAAAAAAAGCTAAACCAAAAAGAAAAAAAGGAAAAAAAAAAAAAAGAAAGGAAGAATCAAAATATTTATTTTAAGAAGCTGTACGCTAACATTTTGTAAGAACTGTAAATTACTCTAAAAGAAACTCTCATTGCACTCTCTTATGGTCTGACATTCTTTTATTCCTCTGTGCATAACATGGAATACACCTTAAAGTTCTGATGTACTTAGTGAATGCCATTTCCTTCATAGCATTCTTGACTTTTTACTAAATTAGCTAATTATACTACTTGTGGTTGCTACAAACAGGCTTTGAGAGAAAACTGATTGTGACTCAACCAATTTAATTAACACAATGCCATTCTGAAATTCTTCTCAGCAGAGTTTGCTTTGTTTTCTGTTTTTTTAATCTCTCAATACTAGGCTTAGATAATGACTCTGCCTTGCAGGCCTGTCAACGCATAATGTTTTTTTTTTCCAAAGTACTGTCTCTGTGTTAATCTATTGAGAATTGCAGTAACCAAAATTATTGCAATAATCTTAAGGTATGACTCTAAATCACATCCTGTATCTAATCCTTATGAAATTTAACCTACGAACCACACTGTTTTGCCATAAATTTAGATTTTTAAATTCATGTAGGATGGTTATCATTTTTAAGATTAGTTCCAAATTCAAGAATCTTTTCACTGACTCTAAGACAACATGGACAGTGCTATGTATTTTCTTAGCAGTTTCTTGCAGTATTTAATAATGTTCTGTTTATATTGTGTATGCTTCTTTCTTTCTATGTATTGCAACTTTTTCATCTCTTGTTTGTTGTGCTTTTGTATGCTTTTATCTGTATTGTATAAACATTTGTTTAATAAAGATGTAAAGTAAAGAAATACGTAAATAAAAAAGGCGTACCATCTGTTGCTTTTGTAAATCTTACATATCCTCAGGATAGATCCTACATCCAGACTAAAACTAGGAAAACTGAAGACACAAAAATGCTTGGAAAATGTGCATCCTTTAATGGCCATATGTACTAGAACAAAAACAGTTTAATATGCACTTTCATGCGTATTCAGTGGGCATTTTCAGATCCTTTATAGATAAAGACTTTCAACCAAACATTTCTTCATACCAGCTTTTAATCTGTGGGGGGTGCTACAAAACTGACAAAATACAAAAAGTTTAAACAGAAAAACTGAACAAAAGAAGTGTCTTACCTGCTATTCTATTGCTAGGAACTGTTAACTGAAGATATTTATCTGGACTGTTGATATGCTCTGGTACTGGGTATATGGTGTTCCTTCACCAGGTTAATTTATTTCCAATATATGATGAACTATAATTCATATTTTTAATCCCTGCAAAAAATATTGCTTTCTAGATGACAAGCTTTCCTGAATGTTGATTTTGTAAAGCCAATATTCTGTACTTTAAGCACATATTATGGGGATGTAACTTAGTTTCAGGCATTTTGAGGTAAACTAATTCCTAAGTTATAGATAGCAGTTTATTAATTAATAAACCACACTTATCTTGGTTCATGTTGAACAAAACACACATGTTCAGAATGTCATAAAAATCAGTACTTGTGTTTATTCTAGCTCTTCTTGTAAAATAATATTTATCTTTAGCTGGTTAATGAGAGAAAAAAGTACAGTTGTGTGAGTTTACTCTCCATAACAATAGATTTCCAAGTAGGACCAGTGTTGCAGTATTCACTATATAGGGGCATTAGCTTCAGGCAGACATCTGTCCAACTGGCCCAACACCCTGAGTTATATGGATATCCCAGTATGGTTTGGCTTCCCTTGGATGCAGGGATGCATGTCTGCTTCAGAGATAATAGTGCCACTCAGCTTGTGCCGTGTTCATTTCTTTTTTGTTAGTGAAGATATGAAGAATATAACAAGTAAAGAAAGAACTTCCTTCCCTTGTCTTCTTTGGTAATTAATAATGACAACAATAATAATAACAATTCCATCACCATCACCACTACCAAAAGCAACAACATCTAGGGGAAAGGCCAAACTTCAGCCCCTGCGCAGTTCAGAACAGCAGTTTCAAGAAAAAGATTTCTTTCCATGGTACCTGCACCTCTGGAAAACAGAAGTAGATGAAGATAGGTGTATGGTTACCTGGAGGTGAAGGACCAGGGGAACAGTGGGTGATAACAGCACCATTTCATCCACCAAAAAGACTAGACAGATAACAAACCAAAGGAAAAAGATATGGGGAGGTGGGTTTGAACTGTTACTGCAACTGTGATTATGTCTGGACATCCATTGTTATAGTGACAGCACTCCCAAGACTGTACTATATTCTTTGTATAGATCATGATCACTACTGCAGTTACATTCAGTGTATATGAGAAAATTAAAAAAGCAGTATATGTAGAGGATGGGGTACCAGTCCTCAAAGGTAGACAGGTCCTCTTCTGTCTACTGAATGCATAGGGTCTGGTGCTCACAAACGACCATGCAGGATGACCATGTCAAACCCTGCCCAGATTCTAGCTTGGTTATCTGGTTTATAATGCTTATTAAAGGCACAAATACAAGACCGCATAAATGTCCTGTGTGATGCCTGTGCACTGGCACAGCAATCAAGGAGCCTCAATCCTCACCACTAACACCAGTGAGGGGGGTCCATATAGGGAAAGGATAATAAATACACACACAGTAAAGTACAATTTCCCTTAAGAGCACATAGAGATCACAGTCAGTCTGGGGCTGGTTTCTCCCTTTCTCTCCAGGTCCCCAATAAGACTCCCCACTGGCACAGCTAAAAGGCCCAGATCTCAGCCTAGTGGGCAAGCTAAAACCTCCAGCACCTTCTCTGTCCAACCAGTGCTCCATGTCCCTGCCCAAGTAGCTAACACATACACACACACACACACACACACACACACACACACACACACACACACACACACGCACACACACACACACACACACACACACACACACAATTTGAGATAAGAGTTACATACAACAACACAGACACTCCTGGGGAAGGCTGTCACAGGTTCTCCAGCTTTTCTTACCCAGACTACACAGTAGAAAACACTGCCACAACCCACTAACACTTATAAGCTACCAAAAGGCCCTTATGAAAGGGTGTCCAATTATACTGTGCAATATTATTAGCCAAATGGTAAGTGCAACTGAACAGTCAAGGCTTATTTGGAGTGGCTTGGCCAGCATTACTATATACATGCAATGTACTCTAGAGCTTAAAATATCTCTACCCAAAACAGCCACAGTTGAAAGGTTTAAAATATTTAATAATAAATAATAAAAACACAAGACAGTACTTCTTACTACACAGTGCTTTTCAAGAGTTCAGAGATCACAGGAAAATGCTTAAAATAATGCAGTAGAATGGTTCTGACATCAACACAGAAAAACATTTAGTCTAATCTTCCTATTTCCTAGCTGTTTCTAAGAGAAACACTAACGTCTAAGATCCTACTTACATACAGACACAGGCAGAGTGGTGAGTTGGATGTTCTCAAGACAAATGCTCAAATGTTCTCATTCTTTCTGTCCTTAAATTGATAACACAATACCACTGATTCATTTCAGATTACATAATTTCTTTCTGGTTCCCAGGTTAACAGACTCAGAGGTTAATAGCCATTTTGATCTTGCAGCTGGTCAGGAAGTATGAGCAATAAAATAAATTATACATGTAAATTCTAGCCATTAACTCTAGCCTCAAAACAATAGGCAGAATGCCTCCCTCTAGACATCTCGGCTCCAAGTTTTAGATCAAAGAATTTTACAATGCTTGACTTATCAGCTTTCTTATAGTAGAGTGCACTGTTGTTACATTTTTGCAGTTCCACATTTAACACAATATTCTTCCATTTAACAGAACAAGCCTGTGGCTTATATTAATATTTACAAATGACAGAATAATCTACTAACTTCTATCTAGCTAGGCTGGCAGCCTTCACCTATCTTCACAACCTGCAAATACTCTGAGTAGAGAAACTCTTGAAAAAGACTGCTAAATTTACAGCTATTCTGGTATAATAGGCTCTAACATTCCCATGCAAAGATTTCCCATGCCTTTCATAGCAGAACAACATGCTCTTAGTCAGACCTTTCAGCAACAAGTACTGTTATGACTCTGTCATAGTTCATGTTGGTGTGAATGACCTGAAATGGAACTCACTGGACTATATGAAGAGAGACATCAAGCTCTCTGAGTATGTGTCCCAGGCAGGTATTTCCCTAGCTCTGAACAGCATACTACCTTCACCTAGAATGATGCCACAGTATAAACAAAAAAAATATTTGATTTCAGTAATTGGCTTAGTTTCTGGTGTCATTCCAAAGGCATCCAGTTCCTGTCTGCCTAGGAAGCCATGGTCGACAAACCTCACTGCTTTGCCAGAGATGGTTTGCAACTGGCATCCCTAGGCTTTTGGCAGCTGGTAAAGGCTCTTGCCTCCCCCATAGTGCCTTTTTTAGGCAAGGTCTCGAAAACCACATTACCGATATGAAATTAACCAGTCAGAACAAAATAAGGGTCATGCTGCTAATTGCTAGGAGCTTAATCCAAAAACTGCACTCCCTGGAAGCACTTCTATCATTAGAAGATGTAGATGTCCATGCAGTCACAGAATCCTGGTTTAAGGCATCAGAGACTACCCCAGCTCTGCAAGGCTACAATGCCTTCCACACCTTTAGACTTCAAAATGAACACGTGAAAGCCAAAGGAGGCTATATTTCAATCTACATTAGAGATAAATTCATCTCACTTCTAGTTAGACTAGACAATTCCATGGAGTTATTCCAGGTCCAGGTTACAGTGGGTAAGACCCCCATTCAAGTTCTAGCCAGTTATAGATCCCTCTCCATGGGTCATGACACCCATGAAGCCTACTTAACCAAACTGAAGACAATACAAATTTTACTGATCAATTATCCAACCATCAATAGGGAAACCTACTCTAGCCCAAACATGTTAGCATAAAAGTTTCTTGACTTTGTGAATTCAAATGCCCTGGGGAAAATTGTCCATACCCAGACAAGAGGAACAAACATTCTAGTTCTGGTCCTCACCAAGATGTCAAACAGCTGCACTGCTGCAACTGTTGGATCCGGATTAGTTAAAACTGACCACAAATCAGTCACCTTCAAAATGACACTAACACCAGGACTCACAAAGGGTGAAATCAGACTAAATAACTTCACCAAGGCAAACTATACCCTCCTAGGTGAAGGTATAAGTGCATTCCAAGCTCCATCCCAAGCTAAAAGTGGTAACTACGCGAAGCTTACTCTAAAGCCCTGTACAATCACTTGCATAATTGTATAAACTCAGCTGTACCAGATAGAATCAAAGCCAGAGCCCCAAGTAAAATCAAGCTGCCATGGTGAACTTCCAGCATCAACAAACTGTACAATAAATGCAAAATGTTGCTGTCCAAGAAAACAAAAACAAGGACCCAACAATGGAAAAGCACCATCCTCACCCTTAACAGCCAAACAAGACAACTTGTCAAATCCTCCAAGAGCTCATTTGAGAGAAACCTAGCAAGTACTGCCATGGATAACCATAAGGCCTTTAACAGCTACATATGTAACCTAAAGGGTAGGATCCATGCATGTGCAGAACTAGTGGCCAACTGTATCACATGCACGCAGTGATCCTACAGAGATAGCAAACCTGCTAGTAGATAGGGTTGGCAAAAATGTCATTCCTTTATCCCTTTCTAACTTACAACAAACCCTCCACACCCCCACCTTACATATCTGAAAAGCAAGTCCTCAAAGCCCTGTTCAATGGAAAAACATGGCCTCTAAGGGACCAGATGACATCCTAGGCTGTCTAAACAGGCTAAAACATGAACTAGCATCATCACTAAGTGCTCTCTTCAATCATAACCTAACCACAGGCTTTGTTCCTGTGGAATGGAGAACAGCTACAGTTATTCCCCTTCACAAAGGTGGCCTAGCAACAAACCCATTTAACATAGCGAGACAGCTTTAAAAAAAGCAACGGAGAAAGGAAGATCTCCGTTACTTTTTTTAAAGGTGTCTCGCTATGTTAAACTCCTTTAACATAGCGAGACAGTTTCTGAAAATCAATGGAGATCTTGATGTAAAAAAAAAAAAAAAAAGACTTATACTAATGGAAGAAGTCTGGGCGACCGGACCTTTTTCCATTAGTATAAGTCTTTGATTTACAACATGCACACTGACCAATCAGCTTGCACGTTTTGGAATATTAATGGGGGGTCGTTGTATAATTATTCCTTTTTTAATGGCAGCTTCTGTTCTAGATTTTATTAAAAACTCTACCAGTGCTGGTCTTTCATTTAGGAGCCCTCTATTTCTTTCTGTTTGCCTACACTGATATTAATCCTTGATAGGGAAGGCAATCTCTAACCTGCAGTCCAAATAAATTCTTGGCCTCTTCCGATTCTATTACCTTTCCCTTTGTAGTTATTTGCTCCCAATACCTTGGTTCCTTTGTCAGTTTTCTCCAATAAATTCCAGCCCCCTCTTGCCTGTTATCTGTATCCCTGACCATAGTCATCCCTAGCTGTAAAATCTCTTTTCTCCATTCTCGTGCTGATCTGGTTCTTAGAATACTCCCTGCTATTTTATGAATACAATACTCTGTATGATTTTGGTTGTTCTCCTTAAGAGTCTGCATCCAAAATCCCAATCTCTCCTTATTTCTTGAGCTTCCTCCCTGTGTCAGTATCATTCCTTTCCACTTTTAATTATAGTTTTCTGCTTGTGCTATATATAAGAGCCTTAACTGTGTTGCTCTAATTAGGTAATCCTAGTCCACCTTGTTCTATTGGTGCAATCAGCTTATCCCACTTGACCCTTGCTGTCTTCCCTTCCCAGATAAAATCTTTTAACTCTTTTTTAATTGCTATCTACATCTTCTCCTCTGGTTGATACAAGTATGTCTGTCCTGTGTATAAGAGTAAAGGGACTAAAAGCATTTTAATGGCTTGTATCTTAGTATCCATATCCATATAATAAAACTTCCAGTTTCTCAAGTTATGTATTATTTTCTGTTTAGCTTCTTCCCACATACCCTTAGCTGCCACCACACAGTCATTTCTAACCCATACTCCTAAATAATTAATTTTATCATGTCCCCATAAAGATGGATATTGTTGGACCAATTCATGTGTGGTTACATAATTTACTGCTATTGCCTTTGTTTTAGCTTCATTAATATTCTATTCCAAGAAGATTTAAAACTGTCTTAAAATGTTCCACAACACTGTAATGTTCCTTTCTGGTTTTGTCATATATAAAATATCTGCAAATAAAGCCAGCTTTTCCTGACTACCATCCCATTTATATCCTTGAATTTCTGAGTCCCTTAGTTTCTTTGGTAATGGTTCTAACTATAATGCAAACAACAAAGGGGAAAGCAGACAACTCTGCCTAGTTCCGCCACTCAAGCAGAAATTAACAGAGAGGACCCCACCCACTTTAATTCGCTCCTCCGATCCCTCATATATCCTTCTAATCACCCTTATAATTGTATCAGGGAAAGCAAATGCTTCCAATGCCTTGCTCATGAAGTCCCAGTCTACTCTGTGATATGCTTTCTCTGCATCAATACCCACCAATAAAAGAGGTACTTTTTTACATTCTGCTTCACACTGGATCATCAATGTTCTGTTATTACTGTCAAATGTTTGCCTCCCCTTCATAAAACCACACTGATCCATATTTATCAATTTTGGTATGATGTTTGCAATTCTTTTAGCCATTATAGGCACAAACACTTTATAATCATGGTTTAGTATTGAAATGGGTCTGTATGAAGCTGGATCCGATGGATCTTTACCCTCTTTAGGTATTACTGTTGCCAATGCCTTCTTTCAAGATGCTGGTACTTCTCCTCCTCTTAAAATACTGTTAAACAAAACCTTCCAGATATTTATCAGTTTTGTCCCTCCTAACTTCCAAACTTCCACAGGAATACCATCTATTCCTGGGGACTTTCCTGTAGATTGGTTATACTTAGCCATTTTTATCTCATCCCTTCCTATCCTAACTGTTAGTAATTGATCCTCATCTGCCTCTAACTTTGGCTTATTTAATTCTTCCATAAATGTTTCCATTTGTACCTTTTCTTGATTTCCATAGTTCTCTGCTTTATACAAATTTTCATAAAATTTCCAAAATATTTCTAATACTCCTACAGGGACTCTTGTTATCTTCCTTGTTATAGGGTCCCTAAGCTTGGTGACTGCCCTTTCCACTTTTTGTTGCCTGAATTGTTGTGCTAAAAGTTTTTGTGCTCTAGAATTATTATCAGAAACAATTGCTTAACAGCATTCTTTCTAAACTTGTGCATATTATCAAGGTAATCCTTTATTTTCTATTTAGCATTCTGTAGTTGCTCCTTTTCTTGTTCTGAGAGATTCCCCCTATTTTGCAATACTTTAACATTTGTCAGCCCCTCTAAATAATTTTTGTTACTGTTTAACCATATCTCCCTTTCTTTTATTTCCAACAGAGTTTTAAAGTCCATTTTAATTTTATCCCACTCCTTAGCTATGTTTACAGAAGATAATTCTAGCTTCTCTAATAGCTCCTGAATTAATTCCACAATCCATTCCTTAAATTCCTGTCTTTTCAACCAATAGGTGGGAAAGTGCCAGTGTCTCATTTTTATTTCATCACCTTGCGTATTTATTTTAGTTATTCTTGGTGTATGATCTGAAATAGTTATTGGGTGTGTTTCAAGACCTTCAGTTAAATGCACATATTCCTGTGAGATACAAATTCGATCTAGCCTAGCTCAGTTTTTGTATCTTGCTAAGTAATATGTAAATTCACTCCGAACGACTAGTACTGAATTCACATCTTCCATGCCAAACATTTTCATAAATTTCTTCAAATATCTACCCTCCTTTGTTATACTTTTACTTTTAGCCCCCCCAGACACGTCTTCACTATTGCAAATCAAATTCCAGTCTCCACCTATAAGTAATATTCCTTGCTGAAAGCTGATTATTTCTCCCAGAATTTTATTAAGCTCCATTATAGCAGTTTTAGGGGGACTGTAATTCCATGCCAGTGTAATCCTCCTCCCAAGCCAGTAGCCCCTTAATACTATGTATCTTCCATTCTTATCTTATAACTACTGGAGCTCCCCTTGTAATTAATATAAGTACTCCTCTTTTCTTTTGCCCCAGATATTCCACTGAATAACCATCCTGAAAACCCTTCTTTATCAAATTCATATGTTCAGTTTTTTACAGGTGTGTCTCCTGTAATATAGCTATTTGCACTCTACATTTTTAATATATTTCACTACTCTTTCTTCTTTATATTTATCTGTAAGACTATTCAAATTGAAAGCCATTACAGAAAGCATCATTTTCTTATATATTTATTATTACCACCTTTTATATATAAGTGCTGTCTTGCTAAATGTCTACTTCCAACTTTTATGTTACATGTATATACTGTTCAGCAGGTTGGTATTTTATATAGTTGTTTCATGTCATATTCATTTGCGCCTATGTCCATGTTACATAAGTTTTTGTTTTTTTTTAATCCTTCAAACAGAACAAACAACCCCCCCAAAAAAACCCTAAAACATATGAACTTAACAATAACACACAAAACTATGCACAACTTCAAATATTGAAGTTTTTGCTTCCTAATAAGAACATAAGTTCTAAGTTGATAGCTACACAGACAGGCTAAAGTTAACTAAAAAGAAAGGTTAGTCATGTTAAGACACATGGTACAGCCTGTGCTATTAGTAAGTGCTATTTGATTTTGTATATCTTTATAACTCTCCCAGTTGAGAAAACACGTGAATGTTTTCAGTAAACACTTTCTGCAAGCCATTTCTCTTTGTCAAATTGTCTTCTAGTGACAAGCAAACCAGACACAAAACTGCCAGGGGTACCTTGTTTGTCAGAAAAAAAGCCTTACAATATTTAATATTCTTTTTCATTGGCATGCTTTGTAATACACCTGTCACTGGATAATGCCTAGGGTTTTTAACAATCATTCCCCTATGCAAGCATGGGAAAAGGCACACTGATTTTTCTTTTGTCACACTCTCTTAACTAGACCCTTCTGCTCCCCTCCGCATCTCTTCCCTTCCTCATTTTATTTCATTGCAGTACCTATATTGGTCCAATCTCTTTTCTTGAGTCAAAAAACTGGAATAACTATTCCGTTCGCCTAATGCCCCTGCTTCTGTCTACACTGTCTGAGTTGCCATGTGAACATCCAAGTGCTGCATTATTATTTCCCTTTTATTTTTTGTCTTATAAAAAGACAAGTAGGAGAATGGTTTGGTTAAGGGAAACCTCTGTTACTACTTTTGACATTAAAGAATAATTTCTTTTTAGTCTTCCCCTGTCCTTGTTGAATACTGTAAAAGGTTCATTGTATGTTGGGGCCTGTAATTCTGGATGGAGGTGATAGGTACTATTTGTTTGTAAGGAACAGAAGCCAGGAGTTAAAATGGATCCCACAATATTTTTTCCTGGATTGAAATTAATGTCCCAAGGAAGTGGGCTAGAGCTCTTTGATAGAAAGATATAATACTTTCTTCAGGAACTGTTTAACAAAAGTGAGGTTTACCAGAAGTGGGTCTAGGGGAATGCATGCCAAAATTGCAGCAGATATGGACTTTAATGGAGGAATAAGAAAGTCCAGCTGCAAAATGATCTGGAAGATACAAAAGTGGAAGTGCAACCATATAGAATTGAGGGTTTGGTAGTTCTTGGCATAGCAAATGGAAAATCTCCTCTATGTCTCCAGATAACTTCCTTATGTAAGCTTTCCTGTAATTTTTCATGTTTGTTGCAGCTTCAAAAAAAAAAAAAAAAAAGAGGATTGACAAGAGTAAGTATCCGATCATCCATGCAGTAAGTTTGAGTCTCTGGTGGGATGGATACATCACACAGCCTGACTGCTGAAATCAACTGTCAAAGGTAGGGTATAATGAAGTTCCCTCCTTAGTTGCAACAGAAAAGAGAGGCAATGTTTTCCTGACCACAAAGGGAACAGCAGGAACATCCTGAGTGTCTGTACTATTATTTTCTATAGTATATGGATAGCAGAGACACCAGAAGGTAGATATAAAAGAAAGGCTCTTCCCAGGGGAAGAGGAATGCATCCACTGATCATGTAACCTTGTGCAGAACTTGGAATCTGGAGATTCTTTGTAAAAGAAAGTGCAGTTGTGTAAATAAACGTGCAATAACAGTATATGTTTGAATGATTACTGCTGCAGTAGCCCTTGATAGCTACAACATAATAGTTGGCCAGTTTCCAAAGTTTCAGCAAACTTTCCACTTGCTCAAACCATTAAGCAGCTCAAGCTGAGCCATCTAAAAAGAACGGTTTGAGCGTCAAACCCTTCAGCACTTTCATGCCACTGAGAAAGGGAGGCTGGGCCCTGAGAGGACATAACTAGGAGGAAAAAAATGCACACACACACACACACACACACATATATATATATATATATATATATATATATATATATATATATATATATAAATACACACATGCACACACACACACACACACACACACACACACACACACACACACACACACACACACACACACACACACACACACACACACACACACACACACACACGCATGCACACAACCTGGCAAAACAACATACTCAAAAAGTAAAGGAGATGGAGAGATGTTGGGAAGGAGGGAGCAGCTACTGTAGCAGTGATCATTTGAATATCTACTGTTATGTTTAGTTTACTTACATAACTGTACTATGTTTTTCATATTGATCACTTCTGCAGTAGCCATAGCTACATGGGTAGATTACCCTATCTCACAACATTTGGGAGGTAGAAGGGGAAGGAAACCCCTGGAAAATAGTCCTAGTAAAACCTGATCTAGAACTACATAAGGAATCAAGCTTGTAGAGCTTTGTAAAAGTGTGTACAGAGGACCAAGTTGCTGCTTCTAGAATACTTTTAGAATCCAACCTTTTCCAAAAAGTCATAGATGAAGCCAAGGCCATAGGTGTGTACAGAGGACCAAGTTGCTGCTTCTAGAATACTTTTAGAATCCAACCTTTTCCAAAAAGTCATAGATGAAGCCAAGGCCATAGTAAGGGGTTACCTTACCAGACACTTGCAGCAACTGGAAAGACCCCAAAAGTACCTCACCAAGAGGATCAAAGGGCTCAAACAGATGCCATATGCTGCCCGGTTAAAGAAACTCCAGCTCTACTCAGTGGCATACTGCCTGTTCAGAGGTGATCTGTACCTGACGTGTAAAGCCATGTCCAACCCGGAATTAATGGACATGCTGCACCTCAGAAAATCCAAATCCCATCGAGCTAGAGACTTGAACCTCAGCACTGAAATAAATAGGACATGCTGGAGGGACAGATTCATAACCCAGAGGCTCCCTTCACTCTGGAATAAAATCCCAGTCCAGGTTAGGCAGAGTCCCTCATTGACTCTCTTCAAGAGGAATTTTGATGAGTGGATGGGAGATCGTAGGTTTACCCCGGGTATCACTTCTGTGTCACTGTTAGACAGAGGCACAGTATACTAACCTCGAAAAAGGGCATAGCAAAATAAATTTAAAATGGGTGGCGAAAGCCAAACACATTCTGGCTAGGCTTATAAATGCCCTAGGGCAGATAGCCTAGTATGAACCTATGAACCTATGAAAACAGAAACTTACAAGAGAAAGCCAGTGGACCTAGATTTCTGGGTAAATTGCCATAACTGGTTAATAAGTTTATTGCCTGGATGCCAGGAACAAATGAAAAATAAAGGACCTGGAGGAAAATCAGCTACAAAAGGTGAGGGAAAAACAGACTGGGATAAATACTGCAGCTGTTCAGCAAGAATCAGTAGAAGCTCCAGACATGACTTTCAGTAACCTAGAGGAAAGTATAAGGCAGCTGCACACAGACTTGGTTAAAATAAACAAAACACTGAGGGAGTATATCAACACAAACAATAAAAAGCTGGCAAAAATGGAAGAAGCTTTAAACAAATATTCAGATAAAGTGCCAGAACTGCAAAATTCAGAGGATGAAATGAAGTAAAGGCTGGCTGAATATGAGACTACACAAGAAGAGATGTTTAAAAAAATAATAGAATTGGAGGACAGAGCGTATAGGGAAAACCTGAGATTTTCTGCTTTACCAGAGAAGCTGGAAGGAACATACTGTATTAATTTTATGAAAGTACAAATAAACAAATGGACTGGTATTCCACAATAGGATATGTTAATTGAAAGGGCACATCATGTGTATGCTCCAGCTCTGGTTACTAGAAAACAACCTAGATCTTTAATAGTAAAGATGCAGTCTTATCAGGAGAAGGAGTTGATTCTGACAAAAGCATGGCAGAAGGACTAAGTGCTAAAAGTCAGATAAAATAGAGTATTTGTTGAGAATGACTACTCATTATACACCAGGCATAAGAGGAATAAATATATCCCATTATTTAGGGAATGCTGAAAAGCAGGTGTGAGATTCAAGCTGCTGTACCTGACCATCTTCAAAGTGTTTTTCCCTGGCGGGGAAAAATAATTTTTTGATGCAGTACATGCTAAGAAGGAAATACAAAAGTTTGTTCAACAAAAGCTGAGCTGTGAAACAGAAGAAGGTTCTGCTTCATGTCCTTCTGGTAATAAGGACTAGAGAGAAGTTGAGCCCATGACATGTTTTCCACTGTTTCCAAGGAAAATGTTCAGAGAAGGAAGAAAACGTAAGCGTCAACTAGAAGAAATGAGAATATGTTGGAAATGAGACAGCTTTGTGGGATGGAGATGAACAGGATTAAAGCTAGTAACTTGGAAATTGACAAATGTGGAATGATAAAACAATAATTATATTTGTGAAACATGGCCGAACAAGAAAATCTGAAAATATTGGACTTCCTTGGACTCTGTTAACTTGTAGGGGACTTTAAAAATATGGCCTGTTTCATGTTATTAATTCTCAGAGAATAAAATCAGTAACTTGGAAACTGACAAATGGACTAAATAGCAATAATTATACTTTTGAAAGACAGCAGAATAAGACGATTTGGGAATACTGGATTTTTGCGGACTTTTATAAGCTTGTAGGGGACTCTAAAGCATATGCCCTACTTCATGTCATTAATCGTCGAAGAACTGCTTTGAAGAGGGGAAGAAGAAGGAGAAAGTTAACTGCAATAAGACAAATTTCTTTTTTGTAATGGTTCTATTTACATGTTGCATGACTTCTTTGTAAATTATGAAATAAAGTTTTCTCATTTTGATTCTAATATAATCAGGTGCTTTTGTTTTTTTTTATTTTTCTCCCTTCTTCTGTCTTTATCATTGTTTGGTTTCAAGAAATGTAAGCACTGTGATGTAAAAAATAGGGAGAGAGAAAAGGTCTGGTTAAGTGAGCATGACAAAAGAAAAATCAGTGTGCCTTTTCCCATGCTTGCATAGGGAAATGACTGGGTTAAGGCCTTAGGCTTTATTCAGTAACATGTTTATTACAAAGTATGTAAATGAAAGAGAATATTGAATACTATAAAGTTTTTTTCTGGTAAACAAGGTATCCTTAGCAGTGCATGTTACTAGAAGACAATCTAAAGAGACATGGATTATTGGAGAAAGTGTTTATTGAAAGCATTCAAGTGTTTTCTCAGCTGGGAGTGCTATAAAGATAAGACAAAACCAGATAGCACTTACTAAAAGCACAGGCTGTACCATGCATCTCAGCTTAACTCTAGCCTGTCTGTGTGGCTATCAGTTTAGAACTTTTGTTCTTCTTAGGAAGTGAAAACTTCAATACTTTAAGAGGTATAGTTTTGTGTGTTATTATTAAGTTAATAGGTTTTAGGGGTATTGGGAGTTGTTTTTATTGTTTGATGGCTTTCAGTAAAATAAAATGCTCTTTAAGATGTGACATAGGCTCAAATGGATATGAGAAGATACAACTATATATAAAAAAAAAACTACCAAGCAATACATGCACGTAACATAAAAGTTGGAACTAGACATTTAACCAAAAAACAGTTATACATAAAAAGGTGGTAATATTAACTATATAAGAAAATGATGCTTTCTGTAATGTCTTTCAATCGGAATGATCTTACAGATAAATACAAAAAAGAAAATAGTGAACTATATTTAAAAAGTTAGACTACAAATAGTTATGCTACAGGAAACACACCTGAAAAGAAATGAACATGTGCATTTGATAAAGAAAGGCTATAAGGATGTTTTTTCAGCTGAATATATAGGTTAAATGTAAAGAGAAGCACTTATATTAATTGCAAGAGGAGTTCCAATAGTGATAGAAGAGGAAAAAAAGACAATAATGGAAGATATATAGTACTAAGGGGCTATTGGCAAGGGAGGAGGATTGCGCTGGCATGTATTTATATTCCACCTAAACCTGCTATAATGGAGCTTAAGAAAATTCTGAGAGAAATAATCAGCTTTCAGCAAGGAATATTACTTATAGGTGGGGACTGGAATTTGGTTTGCAACAGTGAAAATGTGTCTGGGGGGCCTAGAAGGGGAAATATAACAAAGGAGAACATATTTTTGAAGAAATTTATGAAAATGTTTGGCATGGAAGATGTGACTTCAGTACTATGAGTTCTGAGTGAATTTACATATCATTCCCCAAGTACAAAAACTGGGCTAGGCTAGATAGAATTTATATCTCACAGGAACATGTGTATTTTATTAAAGGTCTTGAAATGTACCCAGTAACTATTTCAGATCATGCACCAATAGTAACTAAAATAAAAACACAAGGTAATGAAGTAAAAATGAGACACTGGCACTTTCTCACATATAAATGAGACACTGGCACTTTCCCACCTATCTGTTGAAAAGAAAGGAATTTAAGGAATGGATTTTGGAAATAATTCAGGATCTCTTAGAGAATACATAAATTTCTTCTGAAAATATAGCTAGGGAATGGGATAAAATTTAAGTGGAGTTTAAAACTAGGCTGGAAATAAAGGAAAGGGAGATTTGGTTAAGAAGTAACAAGAATTATTTAGAGGGACTGAGAAATGTTAAAGTATTACAAAATAGGATAAATCTCTCAGAACAAGAAAAGGAGCAACTGCAGAATGCTACACAGAAATTAAGGAATTACCTTGATAATAGGCATGAGATTAGAAAGACTGCTGTTAAGCAACTGTTTTTAATAATAATTCTAGAGCACAAAAACTTTTAGCACAACTAGACAACCTTTTGAAAACAGTCTGTTCTGACATGGGTTGTCCCTTCTTATTACCTTCAAAATAAATAAACAACTGATCTGAAGAGCTGAACAATTCTGTTCTCTCAAGATAGTACCCAAGTTATCTGTAGATATCCAAGATATGGAGTGTTTTTGTCCATCATTTTGGGGTTTAGGAAAAAAAATATGGAGATGGATACTTTGTTTTAAAGTAAACCCAAATATCACTTTAGACATAAAAGGATTCATTCTCAAAGAAACTCTGTCTATGTGGAAAATGAAATAGGGTTGATTCACTGTAAGAGCTTGCAGCTCACTCTTCTTGCAGAGGTCACAGCAATCAGTATAATGGTTTTCCATGTAAAGAACCTCAAGTTAGCCTGTGATGATATAAGGTATTGCCAGCTATGCCAGGAAAAGTAGGGCAGTGATATGTAGCATATGCCAGCATAGCTAGTTGGAGTTTTGTAAAGAATTATAGGTCATTTGTATATCAAACTGATTTGTACAGATGCTTGTGTTGCAAAATGTATTTGTAAAGTTGCTTGTGTTAAAAAAATGTACCAACAGTGGGCCCTGCTGGACAGAAAAGAAATACACCTGTATATCAGACTGTATTGTAACTGTTGAAATGAATATATATTGTAACAGAAGATACTGGAAGAGAAGAGTTTAATCTCAGTCCAGCTAATTTTGAAAAATAGTCTAAAATTAAATCACCTGGTTTAAGCCACAAAGATTGCATCTTACATCTCTGATTGCAGCTGGAGACAAAGTGTCTGTGAAAACCAGGACTAGAAATTCTACTATATTGTCCTTAGGGGTGAACTAATTGCTACCCTAAAAGGCTGAACATTTTTTAAATGGTTTTATACCTTCCAGATGCTATAACACATCTTAGTGAAGCTCTATGTGTGTGTATGGTAACACATATGTGCTAGATTCTGGTTCCATTTCTAGCAAATGGGGTAGTGTGGGAACCAGAGTCAGATGACCAGATGTGTGTGATGTCATTCTGTAAGCCAGCACAGAAATAATGCTTTAATACTAGATGAGACAGAAGTCTCAGGAAACTCTGCTTTGGAACTGACAAGACTACTTACCCAGTTCATCTTGCCTTGCTTTATTAAGTAAGTAGGAAACAGTAATTCTTTAGATCAGTCAGGAAAATATAGTGAAATTAGGTAAGTATTGTTTTTTTGTATCTGTGTTACTCTTTCCATCTGTGTTATCCTTAATATTTCCTATGGCTGAAACTCTGGTGTTTATTGTAAATAGATATTTAGTATTGTGTTCTTTTATTATTCATTATTAAATATATTTAAAAATGTCATTGTGGCTGGTCTTTTAGAGAATATTCTAACCTTTCAGAGTACTTATATTTATTTGGTGACACTGTGGCTGCTCCTGAAAGTCTTGTTGCATTGGTCAAACACTACCATTTGTATTAATATTAATTTTACGAAGTATAATTGGATACCCTGGTAAGAACCTTAGAGTAGCTGGCTTTGGAGTGTTCTGGTAGCAGTATTTACCTTATAGTCTGGGCAGAAGAGCCATAGCTGGTAAATCTGTGCCAGCCTTTCCCAGGTGTGTGTGTGTGTGTGTGTGTGTGTGTGTGTGTGTGTGTGTGTGTGTGTGTGTGTATGTGAAAATCAAATCTCAGACAGGGTGTGTGTGTCAGCTATTTAGAGCAGGACAACACAGCAGTGGGTTCAAAGAGAGGGTGATGGAGGACTTGGCTTGGCACACTTGGCTGAGGACTGAACTCTCCATCTGTGGTCAATGTGGAGTCTTATTGAGGGCTGGTGAGAGAGAGGGGAAGCCCAGCCCCAGGACAGGAGTGTATTCCCTGTGTGCTCTTAAGGGAAACTGTGCTTGATGCAATGAGCTACATCTGGAAATACTGTGTGTATCTATCTTTGTTCTAAGTGAACGTCCCTCATTGGTGTCAGTGGTGAGGACTGAGGCTCCTTGATTACCAGCCCAGACAGAGGACGTAACATATTGGGGAGCAGTGTTGTGGATGCCTATAGGCAGTTATCACTGAGGGTGTGTGTACTCTCAACAGACACAAGGTAAACAGACAGAGTTTCATTTTCATAACAGTTTTATTTATTTTTGTTAGTTTAGTTTAGTCAGGGAAAGCAGGCAAAAATGTCAGCAGAGGATTTTGGCAAGCTGACAAAGAACCAGTTGGCCAAAATGTGTGAAGCCAAAGGACTGGTGCATGCCAACCTGACTAAAGAGGAAATTATTTCAGCCTTAGTCGCAGTTGTAGCCCAGACTAGCAACCAGGAAAACAACCTGTCTGTTGATGGTGATCTCTACTCCTCAAAAACAGGACAGTTCTCATTTTCCTCAGAGGCCTTAAAAATATGTCTGGAGTGTGGTGTTTCGAGGTTGAAGAAAATGAGAAGCAGCATCAACATGAGAGTGAGATGCTGACACTTTGTCAGGGTCATGGAGGTAATGGAGAAGGTAATAACTGAACCCCAGAAGCAATAAAGGTCAGTAAATTTCTTCCATAGTTTACAGAATGTGATAATTCCGATAGTTTTATTCATATATTTGAAAGAGTATGTAAACAGCATAATGTTGACCAAGGGCTTTGGGTACAATTGTTGAACCCCTTACTCCATGGTAAAGTTGTAACCACTGTTTCTAAATTGTCTGATACTGATTGTTTAAGCTTGGATAATGTTAAACAATATTTACTGGAATGTTTTAAGGTAACACCTGAAACATAAAGAAAAAAAAGTTTTGTGAACAAAGATGCAAGGCAGATAAAAGTGTATGTGATTATACTGCTGAATTAAGCAGTTATTTTCATAGGTGGGTGAGTAGGTGTCAGGTCACCACTTTTGAAAGGTTGGCAGACCTTTTGGTGAGGGAACAAGCCCTTAGCACTTTGCCTGAGAACATGAGAATCTGGGTGGCACACCGGGAGTGTAACTCTGCAGATGAGCTGGGGAAAAAAAGTGGATCTCTACTTAGCAAGCAGGGCATCACTACACAAGAAGGAGATACCCAGTGCTGCACATGGATATAAGTGAACCCATGGTGGGCAGCCTAAACCACCCCAACAGAGTCCACCAGTAATAGGAGAACACTAGTTCAGGTACACGGCCAGAATCAAGGGTTAGATGTTTTAAATGTAAGCAGTGGGGTCATGTAGCATACAGATGTCCACAGAAGCAAGGTGGGGAGCAAAAGGTGGGGGAGTCAGCAAGTGGGAATAACAGGATGCCAGTGATAAGTTGTCTGGAGACAACAGGGGTACCAGACTATAACCATAGTCTATATCCTAGTTTAGTGGATGGAAAATAGGACACTGCTAAGAGAGACACAGCCTCTGACATAACCATTGTGAAGCCTGCAGTTGTTAAAGAGGAACAGTACTTGCTTGGGGAGTCCACTCCAGTCATAGCTTTAGAAGGGACCCCATTTCAATGCCTTTGTTCAGGGTTTACCTTGACTGGGAGGGTGGAAAAGGAAGCAAGCAAATAGCTGTGTTTGAGAATATCCCTGCAGATGTCCTGATAGGGAATGATTTTGATAATGCAGTACTTTGTGTGCATGCAATTACATGCAGTCAGGCTTGGAGACAGGCATGTGGGGCTAGTAGCCTGGGGGAGACCCAGACAGATCCCACACCTGAAGTCAGGGTTGGTGAGGTACCTATTTTCAAGGGAGGGAGCTACCCTGCAGCCATAAGCCTAAAGGTGAGCCACAGCTGCTGGTAGGTATTGATGTTCCTTTGTACAGAGTGACTGCAAGGGCAGAGGTGAGTGGTAGTATCCAGGCTAACAGTGAGGCACCACTGTGAGAGAATACCAGACTTCCTGTCAAGGGGAGCTGGGAAGGGTCACAAGGATAGAGTTAAGACAAGCTCAGCTCTCTGACCCTATAGTAAGAGGCTTGAGGGAGGTAGCTAAGGAGGCACCTGATTCTCAAGGAAAAGGGGAGTCTGTAAACTGGAACAAAGGGCTACTTATAGAGAGTGGGCACCTGAGGGAGGGCTAGAGAGTGAGGTAGTACAGCAGCTGATAGTGCCCAGAGCCTACAATCTGGCACTTCTAGCCATAGCCCGTGACATTCCTTTTTCAGGTCATATGGGCATAAAGCATACCAAAAGATGTATTATGCAGAACTTTTATTGGCCTGGGATTGCAAGGGATGTAACAGGGTACTGCAGGACCTATGACCAATACCAAAAAGTAGGCAAGGCAAGAGACAAGGTCAAAGCTCCTTTGATGCCTTTGCATGTGATTGAGGAGTCATTTCAGAGGGTAGCTCTGGATATTGTGGGGCCTCTGAGTACCCCAAGTTACCCAGGGAAGAAGTGTATGTTGGTAGTAGTATATTATGCTACTAGATACCCTGAGGTGGTGGCTCTGTCCTCTGTCAAGGCAGAGAAGGTGGTGAATGCTTTATTAGAGATTTTCAGCAGGGTAGGTTTCCCAGGAAAAATACTGACTGACAGAGGTGCCAAATTCATGTTAGATCTGCTGGCCTGTCTGTGGGAGTGCTGTGGCGTGAAGCACCTAGAGACTACCTCCTACCACCTCCAGACTGATGGTCTTGTGGAGAGGTTAAACTCTACACTAAAGACTATGTTATGGGCATTTGCAGACCAGTTTAACAGAGAGTGGAACAAATATTTGTCCCATCTGCTGTTAGCATACAGAGAGGTACCCCAGGAATCCACAGGTTTTTCACCCTTTGAGTTGTTGTATGGGATTAGGGTGAGGGGGCCTTTAGATCTGATTCATGATGAGTGGGAGGGAAAGTGTGAATACCACAAGGAGTCTGTTGTGGCATATGTCCTAAACCTCAGGACAAGGCTTAGGGAGATCATGGACGTGGCCCAGGAGAAGCTGGCAGGAGCCCAGCAGCCAGTAAAAGGTGTGGTTTGGCAGGAATGCTCAAGCGGAAAAGTATGTTGTGGAACAGCAAGTTATGGTACTCATTCCTGTCAGACACAGTAATCTTTAGGCAGCTTGAGAAGGACTCTTCAGGTCAGTGATGTTAACTACATGGTAGAACTGCTAGGCATCAGGCAGGGGCACAAACTGTACCATTTTAACATGATGAAGCCCTACTGTGATAGGGAGGCCCTTATACTGAGTATTTGCAGCTGGTGGCAACAGGAGTCAGAGGCGGATCTGTGGTCACATTGAGGGAGCAAGCAAAATGCCAAGTTACTAAGGTGGAGCCTAGGGTTGCAGACATATAACATGACAGTGCAGCACCGTAGTGAGGTTAGCAATGCCATTGCAGATGGGTTCTCAAGAAAAGGCATGGGTTAATGTATTCCCAGACAGGCTCATTCCCCTCAAGCAATGTTTCTCAAGGGTCACTTGAAAAACTAGCTTGAGTCTTCAAGGGGGGAGAGATGTGATGATGTGAGATATTGCCAGCTATGCCAGGAGAAGTAGGGCAGTGGATGTGTAACATATGCCAGCATAGCTAGCTGTAGCTTTCTAAAGAATTATATGTCATTTGTATATCAAACTGATTTGTACAGATGCTTGTGTTGCAAAATGTATTTGTAAAGTTGTTTGTGTTAAAAATGTACCAACAGTGGGTCCTGCTGGACAGAAAGGAAATACACCTGTATGTCAGACTGAATTGTAGCTGTTGAAATTAGTATATTGTAACAGGGAATACTGGAAGAGAAGAGGTTAATCTCAGTCCAGCTAACTTTAAAAAATAGTGTCAAATTAAATTACTTGGTTTAGGCCATAAAGATTGTATCTTACAGTTCTGATTGCAACCAGAGATAAATTGTCTGTGAGAACCAGGACTAAATTCTACTGTATTGTCCTTAGGGTTGAACTAATTGCTGGAAGAGTGGAAGTTTTTAAAATGGTTTTACAACTTCCAGATATTGTAACATGTCTTAGCAAAGTTCTATGCGTGTATATGGTAACACATATGTTCTATATTCTGGTTCCGTTTCTAGTAAAGGGATAGTGTGGAAACTAGAATCAGATGACCAGATGTGTGTGATGTCATTCTGTATGCCAGCACTGAAATGATGTTTTAATACTAGATGAGACAGAAGTCTCTGGGCACTCTGTTTTGGAACTGACAAGACCACTCACCCACTTCATCTTGCCCTGCTTTATTAAGAAAGTATGAAAGAGTAATCCTTTAGATCAGTCAGGGAAATATAGTGAGATTAGTTATGTATTGTTTTTCTGTATCTGTGTGAATCTTTCCATCTGTGTTATTTTTAATATTTATAAAACCACACATGCTAGACTGCAGATATTCCAACAAACCAGCTCCAGCAATCCAAAACTTATTGATAAGCGCTTTCATTTTATTCAATAATAAAACTTCATCAGATAAACATAAAATGACCTGACATTTAAATACACACTTAAAATATCACATGACCAACATTTTCAAATCATGTGACAGCCAAACCCTTGTGCAAATCCTAAGTCAATGACAGCCAAGTTGAAAAAGTAGATATACACGATAGCAACCCAAATACCTCAACAGATATTTTTAAGTAATTTAAAATAATTTAAAACTCTTGTTACTTAACTTGATAGCACACAAAACTATAGTTGGAAATATTTTGATAATGGATACTTAATCATGAATGAATTAATAATCTATATAATGCTTTCAGTATTAAAAGGTAACTGACAGAAATCTGATCATTTATACCTGGCCAGGATTTTGAATTAAACATAAGTTGCAGCTAGCAGGGAAACCCAGCCCCAGGATGAGAATGTGTTCCCTGTGTGCTCTTAAGGGAAATTGTGCTTGGTGCAGAGAGCTGCATCTGGGAATATTGTGTGTATCTAATTTTTGTTCCAAGTGAACGTCCCTCACGTCTGTGGTGAGGATTGAGACTCCTTGATCATTGGCCCAGAGCAGGGGGTGTCACCCTGCCAGATGAGCTGGTTCAGCTAGAGCAAGTGTTAACTTCTCTTGCACAAAATTAAGATCTCAGGGAGGAGCTACTAGTTTTCTTGGAGGTCTCTTATACAATACCCCTATCAAAAACATTTTCACATTAGAATGCATTGAAAGAGGGGATCCATGGGCAGACATGCTGAAATGGCAGACAAATAAATCTTGATGGAGGAGCAAGAAATGCTGTAGGATAGTAACTCACAAACATTGTAAAACCAGAAAAACACTAGCCCTGAAGGGGTGCTAGATATGTTGTTGGCACCAGCTAGAAAACCTTCTCCATTTGTTAGCATATGATTTTCTAGTAGTGGGCCATCGTGTCTCTATTAATACTTGCTGCACATCCTCAGTAAACAGGTGCCTAAAGGGAATTAAGACTCTGTCATATAGGCAGGTGGATGAAGTTAATTAGGGTCAGGGTGTATCAAACACCTCTATTCTTCTGTGAGAGGATCCAGTCTGTGAGGAAGTTTGTAGTAATTGCTCCTGGCCAGTTCCAAAAGAAGGGAGAAACACTGTTGCCTGGGCAAAAAGGGAGTCATCACAATGATCTTGGAGGATTCCCTTCAGAATCTTCAGAAGTACCCTGGATATCAGTGAAAAGGGTGGAAAAAGCATACAGATATATTCCTGTCCAAGGAAAGGGAAAAAGCAATCTGTCTTCTAGGCCTTCTTGTATGGAGTCCTGGAGCCACATTTTGCCAGCTGATTGTTCAGACAGGAGTCAAAGAAGTCTATTTGAGGAATTCTCCACAGATGAATCAGAATCTAGTTTCCATATGTGAGGGTCTGTATTTGTCCTGCTAAGCTCGTCTGCCACACAGTTTCACTCTGATGGGATGTAGGATGTCTGTAGAGTGAGACTGTGCTGTAAAGCTATATCTCAAGCTAACATAGCTAGTCTGCAAAAGGGGGAGGGTAAAACCTGGTTCCCCATTGCTTATTGATGTGTCATATAACAGCAATATTATCTGTAACAACTTGAAAAGGTCCAGGGAACCAAAGATAATTCAGAGAGTAAAGTGCTTTGATTAGAGAAAGTATCTCTTTTATATTTAGGTGCTTGTATCTGTCATTGGTTTCCCAAACACCTTGCATTTTATCTCTACTGATACTGCTCCCCAAGCAAAGTTCAAAATATCTGTTGTGACTGAAAGCTTTGGAGTGGTGGTTCTGGGGGCGGGTAGAAGAGGGGAAAGGGAGACCTGGATTAGGGATATTTGCTGTATCTACCAAGTGATTTATCTTCTGACAAATCCCAGAACTGGGATTTGGAAAAACAATAGGTGTTGGTGCTGGGAACAAACAGGATTCAGATATCATTGTTATCTTTCTCATGAGGAGTCTTTCCAGGGTTATCATGAGAATCATAGATGTCACGAGACCCAAAGTATTCCAACACTTAAATGCTCTGTGTACTTAAAACTATGGTTAAGTGTTATATATGTTCATTGCCTTTATAGTCTATCAACAGTATCTATACTGTTTCAGTAACGTTAAAGGTGGATTTTTTTCTGCTTTTTTATGCTTTGTGCTGCAGCTAAATCATGCTGAGATACCTAACTAGCCCCTAGATACTGTGAATACTTAGAATGTACTTGTATATCAGGCCCTACATAACCTTTGCTATGCTGCTTTGAACCTAATGTGATTGAACTGATTATATTCGACTTTTGTACAGTGCTAAATTTTTATGAATGCATTAACTAATGTCAAATAAGGAAATTTGTTTATTTAACAGCCACATCATTGCCATTCTGACTGTTTGTTAGTACTACCACTTAATCTGACATTTTTTGTGGAACAGCTAATTTTGTCTGCCACTAACACTCTGTTTACCTATAATTTTGTCTTCTTCTCTCCCTTTATTCACCCAGCACTCCACCCTGCTTGCCCTGAACTAGTGAATGAGAATCTGTCCTGCCTGAAAGCCAAGATCTAAACCTTATGTTAAGACAATTGGTCTCTACCTGAACTAAAGGATAGAGCCAATCCTCTCCCTAAGCCTCTAACTCACAAGGAACCAAGAAAGTATGTGTTATAACGACTGTAGTTATTACTATACTTGAACTATATAATGCCATGTAACTGAGGACTGCTCCCTAGCCAGGTCAGCCAGCACACTCATGCTATTCTAATCCTTTCTCCCAAACCTCATCACATTACCTACAAGTTATCTAAGCTGCTGAGTTATGTTCCCCTCCTCTACTCCTAGACCTGAAAGTACACTAGGAAAGTTTATTGTTTCTATTCTATCCTTTTCCACTGGATAGCATCCTTTTCCTAAGGATTTGCCCTACAAACCTATCTCATTGTTCTGATACACATATTATCATACATTTGGCTTGTACTTTTCTTTGCTATCCCAGTCCTGCTCACTCCTCTATTCTCACAACTACTCACTCTCCTCCAGTCACATCTTCACCTTACCTCAGTAGTCAGCATTTCACTGATTGTTCCTGGGATCCTTCTTCTTCACTGGCTCTATCCCGCTCCGTTCGCCCTGCGGGCTCACTCCACTCCCCTACCCTGCCCCCAATTCCCACCCTCCCCCAGTGCTCCTACATTTAATCACACAAACCACACCCCTTCAATAACCACTAATCATAGCATCCCACCCCTTAAAGTGCCAGAACCTCCACACCCAAGATTCACCTACATTATCCAACTTTCTTATCTTATCATTACTCTATTTTCAACCCTACCACTATGTCACTGTTATCTACCTATCCACAATGGAAACTCCTACTTCTATCCTCCTTCATACCTATTCTTATTATACTTTATCTACTTACATTCTATGAACATCTCCACCACATAAACGTTTACTACCCAACAAAGCAAACCTCCTCAACACCCATAGCTTACAATCAAACACATTCAAACACACCTAGTACATTAGCCTACCTATCAGCAAAATATCACAGACTAAATCACATCAAATACTATAGGCCTAAAGCTAAAAAATCTCTGTTCCTTATATGTAAACACCTGCAACTTACACTTAGCAATCAACTCCAATCAGTAATAGATGGAGATATCCAACCCAATCCAGGCCCAAACTCTACACATTCTAGAGTGACCCATATAGCAACCCCCACTACTACCCAATCCCTTATCAGACCTCCCAACTCACTATTAATAGCCCATCTTAACATAAGAAGCATAAATAATAAGGTTGCCCAAATACATGCTCTCATGGACGTGCATTCATTTGATATCCTGTGTCTTACGGAAACTTGGCTCAAACCATCTATACAAGATAACGAATTTACTCCACCAGGATATAGCATCTTAAGACTAGACCGAATAGCTAAAAAGGGAGGTGGAATAGCTATACTATACAAGTCCGGACTACAAGTAACCTCTATTGACTCTAAGCACCCTCTATCTAGTAATGAAGAAATACTTATCTCCAAACTCCAACTCCATAACCATAAATCCATATATATTATTGCTGTCTACCTTCCCCCAGGGAATAACTCTAATATCCTAGAAAATATCCTAAATTGGCTATCAGCCAATTATCCCCAAGAAACAATAGTACTCGGAGACTTTAATATTAATTGGAAAAGCTGTACTTCTGAACACCCCTCTACCCATCTTAACCTACATGGGTTTACTCAAACTATAAGTTCCCCCACAAGGACCAATAAACACAATAACAATGAAAGCACCCTAGATTGGATACTAATAAATAGACATCACCAAAGTTATAAAGTAGGGACTCTCCCTGAGGATATAAAGCGACCATGTACTCACCTTCATAATCAGATTCAAGACTGATATCCCAAATCCAATTACCTATAGAACAATTAGGAGTAATAAAAATTTTAACCCTGATATTTTCCAAAATGAACTTAAAGCATGCAACTGGTCACCCCTCAAAAGTCTAATCCTAGAGGAAGCAGTAATCTACTTTAATAGTAAATTTCTAAATATTCTTGACCTCCATGCTCGAAAAAGGACCATTAAAACTAGGAGCAAACCTGCCCCCTGGCTCTCAAAAGAGACAAAACAAAAAATGCTACTCAGAAATAAAATCTGGACCAAATGGTGTACTACTAAAAACCAAGAAGATCACATAAAGTTCAGACAGCTAAGAAATTACACAAAAAAGCAATACTGTCAGATAAAAGAAAGTACTACATTCAACTCCAAAATACCCAGCAAAGTAAACCCCCAAAACTTTGGGCAGGTATAAATACACTCTTACACCCAGGCCATACTGTCACTCCCCCCCCCCATAGGTACTGACCAGGACAATCCAAAGCAAATTGCAAGGACCTTTAATACCTTCTTCACTGAGACCATTCAGTCTCTTGCCAATCAACTATCTCCCGACAGCTCACCTCTATCACCCTCTAATACTACCTTACCTCCCCCATTTCATCTCAAACCCATCCCTACATTCCTTATCTGTACCCTTTTGCAAAAACTCAAACCTACCACCACTGCTGCAGATCCCCTTCCTGCAGAATATCTACAAAAAGCAGCAAATGATTAACAGAACTATCTCTGAGGGTGCAATTCCTTCCATTTGGAAGATTGCACACATTATCCCCCTTCATAAGGGTGGAAATTCTAGGGAACTATCCAATTACAGACCAACTGCCATACTATCTCCTCTGGCAAAAATCATGGAGAAATGCATTCATATGCAACTGTTAAAACACCTAATAGATAACAACTTATTAGCTAACTGCCAACACGGCTTCAGGCCATTTCACAGTACTACTACTGCCCTTTTATCCTTCTCCGACTGTATAAATAAAAATCGCAATAACAACACTCTATCCTCAGCCCTCTTTATTATTGATCTCTCCAAAGCCTTCGACATGGTTAACCACCAACTTCTCATAAACACACTGAAAAATCTATCTCTTGATACACTTACCATACAATGGTTTAAATCCTACTTAAGCAATAGGCAACAAGCAGTTATGTGGGAGAACAACCTATCTCCCCATCTCCCCATTGCACTAGGTGTCCCCCAAGGTTCTATACTTGGACCACTTCTATTCTCTATCTTCATCAACGACCTGTATACTGTTATTCCTCAAGCTTCCGTAATACAATATGCCGATGACTCCACATTAATATGCTCAGCCCCAACTCCAGCAGACCTTCAATCTCTCACCCAAAAAGTGTTTAACATTGTTGAGGAATGGCTGCAACATCAGTGCCTCATCCTAAATCCCAAAAAAAACAAACTTCTACTTTTTACTCCCACCCACAGGGCCACACCTCTACACTTTACTGTCACATCTAACAATGGAACCATCATATCCCCCGACTCTACCACAAAACTCCTAGGGGTTCTAATTGACAATAACCTTAACTTTGAAGGCCACATTAACAATACCATAAAAACAGTTAACAAAAAACTAGGCTCCCTCTATAGAATCAAATCCTTTCTTACCCCACTAGCAAGATCTACTACTGCCCAGACCCACTTAATCTCTACCCTCCTCTATGCCTCCCCTATATATACTAACCTCTCAAAAAACAACATGAACAAACTGTCTGTCTCCTACAACAATATTGCGAGATTTGCGGCAGGCTCTACATTTAGGACCCATCACTGTATTAATTATCAAAATCTAGGTTGGCTAGAGTTACCTAATCTACTTCTATTTAAACAATTAACATTTGCCTATAAAATCCTGTATCAGCCTAACAACACACCAATTCTTACCAACCTTATCACCCCCTACAGCAACCTTAAGACCCTGCGCTCATCTAGCAAAATACTAGTACAAATACGCAAAACCTGCAATAAGGCAGGGGACTCTCTGTTCTCTAATACCATGGGTAAAACCTGGAACTTTCTCCCCAGTGACCTGACCTCCCCACCTTCACCAACACATTTTAAAATCAGGCTTAAAACCTACCTCAAATCACATTGGCTATGCACCTGTCTGAACCCAGACTAACCTCTCACGTCTTCTTCTCACTAAGTTACTAAGTCTTAATGACTGTATAATCTAACTGCCTAATGAAAACCAGAATTATATCTTGCCTTTCAATTGATTGGACTCTCTTTTATATCATAATATGACTCTCAGTCTCCCTACTACGTTAACATATATACTTAACATAAGATACTACATTCAAATGTGTTTTGAACTGAACACATTTCCTTATTTACTAAACTACTTACTCCAATATGTTCTTTCATGCATAAAATAGCTTAACTTTATATGGTACTTCCACCTGTTAAACTTTGAATTGTTTTATTTTTTGATTTAAGTAAAATATTGTTCTGTACTCTCGAGGAGCTTTTCTCCCTGGGCCTCTGCTGAAAATGGATATGTATCCAGCTAGACTAGCCAGGTCAAAAAATGTAAAATAAATAAAATAAATAAATAAATAAAATCTTGAGGTATTACCTTAAAGATATCAAAGTCTAAGTGGAAAACCCTAGAAATAGATCTTGATATAGATTCTTTTACAGCAGAAGAAAAGCTCTTTGAACTGAGGTGTGTAGTAGATACCCTAGGGACACAACCCTGTGTGATGGCACCAAAAAAGACTTTTGAATATCCTCTTGGAATCCCAGCTTGTGTAGGAGATCTCTCACCCAATAAAGAGAGACTCCTGATACTTTCAAAAAGACTCTGCAAGGATAAGCAAGTCATCTAAATATGAAATAAACGTGAATACCCTGTAGCCTGCAGTGAGGTATAACTGAACACTCTTGGTGCAGTGGATAATTCAAAGGGTAAGGCAGAAAGCTGATAATGTTATCCTGTCACACAGAGCCTTAATTAAGAAACACCTGAAATCTGGATGAATAGGAATGTGATGATAAGCATCTTTTAAATCTAGTGTTACAAGGAAATGTAAATGAGGAAGGAGAGGTAACAGGTTGTGAAGTGAAAGCATGTTGAACTTTGGCGCAAAAATAAACTGGTTAAGCAAAGAAAGATCCAGATCTAGTCTCTAGGCATTTTTTTCTTTAGTATCAAATCATGCTAGAATAAAAACCTTTCCCTAACTAAGAAGGAGGAACTGGCTGTATTACTCCCTGAGACAACATATGCTGAAGGTCAAGAGAAATAGTGGAGTCTGGTCTGCTGGATGAAGAATTGCTACCTGAAAAGGAGGGCTTTCCTCCCACTGTCATCCATAACATCGATGAATAATCTTCAGTACCCATTTGTCTGAAACTATCTGCTGTCAAAGAGAGAAATAGAACTTTCTGGAAGGGAAAATGGACTGCCGAAGGGGGGATGGTTCCTTAGACAGTCACTCTGACTTGATACACTGTCTTTTGTACTGGGGGTTTCCTGTCTTTTTTTGTACCCCCTTCCCATTACCTCTTAAATGTCTGTTTATCAGCACTTTGCTGAGACTGCTTATTTTGTTTCCTGCCAAAACTGGAAGAGGGGATATGGAATCTCTTGGAAAGGGAGGGCTGAAAAATCTGAGAGATTCTCTCAATCAGTTAACTCCTCTCATCACATTTTTGATAACCTCGACAGCAGAGTATCCAAAAATTAACTCTCTGTCCAAAGGAAAATTTAAAATCTCATTTTTAAAATATTCTGAGAGGTTCTGAGAACAGAGCCAGGCAAACCTCCTCAAAACAGTACCAGTGACTGTAGTCCCTGAGGATGTATCAACAGAGTCATGCACACACTTTAAACAATGAGTTGCAGCCTGTGAAGTGGATGAAGTTAAACCTTTTAAAGCAGATTTTTCCTCACAAGAAGACACTGCAGACAAAGCATCCCTCATACTTTCACAATTAGTCAGAATAAACTTTAACATATGAGCCTGACAATTCAAAATTCTGAAAAACAAATTACAGAAGCATATATAGTTCCTCATACCTATTAATTATTTCACCATCCTTGTCATAAAGTGAAGGACTGAAGTTCACTAAATGTTTAGCAGCAGTAGGATTAACTGAAGCAAAAGCTGCTGTGTCAGATTTGGAATAGGTGTATAAAAACTTGAAAGACTGGAGCTTTATACAATCTATCTGTCTTTTTAATGGGCAGCAGGATGACCATCAGAGAAATTGCAGGCAGTGACACACATATCCCCCAATGCTGTCAGCACAGGAGGAAAGGGAGAAGGTTCAGGAAATTCTATTTCTAACAACTCATAGTATTTTGTAAGACACTGAGAAATCTCAAAGTTTTTCCACAGAAAACACTCGCACATTCTGGAAATAATTTCAGAAAAAGAGAAACTGTCATGGGAAGAATCTGATAATATGCTTTCCTCTGCATCTGAACTAGAAATCTGAGGAGAAACCCCTGCATTTGTCTCTTCATCTTCCTGTCTAGATTCAGAATCTTGAATTTCTTCAGGAAAACAGGCATTCTTTTTCTTTTATCAGAAACCACCTTATTAATAAGGATCAATAGCCAGAATAAGACTCTATGGCAGACCTAGTAAACTATACTATTCAGGGAAATTTGAGCTGAAGCAGATACATGTTTAGTTTTCTGTTATGTTTTGTCAGGAAAATGGGACCATCAGGGTTGTCAATTGCATCAGCAGCTTCCCCAGGGATGGGCACAACATTCTGACTAAACAGGGAAGAACGTCCTGCTTCCTCTCTCTGGACCAAAAAGAGTGGTTCTCCCTTGCCCACTGAGAGGATCTCAAACAGCTGGAGAGGATGTGGCTAATCCCTGGTCAATAGTGTCTGTATGTGCTACACCAAAGGGAGAGGGATTCATATTAAAAAAAATGAGTGGCATGAGGAAACAGCTTTGGTTATAGCAGGGTCCCCACTTGCAGATGAGGCAAATTGCTAGCCTGCTCTGGTGACAAAGGCTTTTTGCTTAACTTTTTCTCTGGACGAAGGACCAACCATGGGACTGGTCATTTCCTCTATTTTCAAGCCAAAAATGGTGTCTCTTTTCTAGGGAAAACAAGTAGCACAAGCCAGTAAAATTTTAAAGTTGTAAAAAGTCACTTTTTCCCAACAAAAACACAGTAAAATGTACTTTAATACACTTTGCCACCCCCAAAAGTAAAATTAACTCTTGTTTTCAGAGAAAAAATAGTTGTAAACTGTTTTAACAACTTTTAAACTGACAGAAAAAGATGCCCTTCCATTTAAAAGTAACGCATGACAAGAAGAAGCTGAGAGACAAAGATTAAAATCTGAAGATGTTTAAACAAACAGAGTAGAATTACTCATTCAAATGTTTTAGTTAGACAGATCCAGATTTTACAACAAAACTACCATGGGATATAAAAATGAACTGGGTGACATATACTATTTGGAAACAACCTCATTTACAAGGTAAATGTCTTTCATTATTTATACTAATGCAGTATTAAACATTTAAAATAAAACAAATATCAAAACAAGTATTACTAACTTGTCATGTCTTATATGACATTTGGAATTACCATACTTGCTTCTAGGCTTTAATAATTTGATAACACTATGCTATATTGCTTTTGACTGTGGTATGAATGAGAAGCTAAATGTCTTCTATTATTTATACTAATGCAGTAGTAAACATTTAAAATAAGACAAATATCAAAGAACTGATTTAATACCTAGAACAAGTATTACTAATTGGCCATGTCTTAACATATGAAAGATGAAATTACCATACATGACTCTGGTATGAATGGTCTAGGAAATATAAAATTATATAACTTTAAAAACTAAATGTGTATGCTGTGTTTCTTTGTAAATTGTGAGCTAATAGCTAAAAGAGTGGTGTTAATATTAAAAATATTGTTTGGAGCACTTTTCTGTGGTGCTGGTAGTCATTTTAAATGAATTAGAAGAAACTTAAAGTAAAAAACATCTCTCTAAGCTCGTGGTCCATTCTAAAATGACTAAAAGCTTCACTTACAGTTCTCTGTTTTCCTGCTGAAGCCACAAGCTGGTAAAATGTGTTTTTAATCCATCTTGAGGTAATATAATTAAAAAAAGCTACTGGAGTCCAGTAGAGTTGTTTGCATATTTATAAACGATCAAAATGAAAGTACTTGATCACAGAGAGAGATTAGCACTTGAAGTAAAACACCATGGGGCTTAACTTAAACCCAAAGGCTCTTAAAGTGACAAGTACATATGTTTACCAAGATACAAGTGCTTCAAAGCACTATTAAGTATGTACATATGTGTATATATATATATATATATATATATATATATATATATATATATATATATATATATATATAGCATAGATTTAACAATTCTAAAAGGAAATAAAAGAAATTACCACAAAGTACTATAATATATGCAAAGAAGATGACATCATGAACAAGATAGAAGTAATTGAAGTAAACTTACTGCAAACTCATATGTATGCGTATTAGGACACATGGCTATAAAAGAAAGCATGACTACTTGTAACAACAAAAGTAATAATAGTTTAACAGCTAAGAACTAATAAATAAATAAATATATATCTATACAAATTTATTCAGTAAGAAGCTGAACCAGATGCACTAAAGAAATAGTATGGCAGGATATAAATGGCATGAAAGCATTATAAGAACCAGCACACTTATCAAGACTGATAAATAAGAAATGACATTCATATATGACAAACATGAGCAAGTCTGATGTCAATCCACAGTTAGTCATTAATTAAGTTCAATTGTTGAATAGGATATGACAGCAATAATATCATGTTTAATATACTAAGGACAGTCCAGGCAGTATTTATGAAATGTTAAAAATTCTCTTGTGCTTCATAGAGAAAAGCAAGGTACAAGAAAAGTTAAAAGTAAGAGATTACATGAATCAGATGAAGTCTTAATAAATTCATATTAATTGCTGATATTATCTAAAGTATAAAATATCACAAAAATTGCATATAACTTATCCATTAAACAAGAACATAATGAAAGCCTTCAATATGAATGCAAACAGACCTAAATCCAAGGATGTCAAGAATTCAGTTCAACAGATGAATGTACTATATAAAAGTGTTGTTATACATAGAGGTTTCATTAGAAGCCAAAATGTTATTATATAATAAAATCTACAGTTTATAGCAACAATAATATTGTTTTCATTAACTTGACTGGATATTGAAACAAGTGAAATTTCATAAGACACTGTTGTGTTAACAGTAGGAAATATGAGCCTACTTGAACTGTGTACACATGGGGTTTGCAGCAAATACTAACAGTCATCTTAGTTGTATATTAAATTTGGCGTAAAGAAACACTAAAAAAATGGTTACTTAGAAATATACATATGGGCAAAATGATATATATGTATACAATGGTTATAAATGAAGCAATAAATGCATGGATAATAAAGCGTTGTCTAAATAAAAGGTTGATACTATAAAATAGATAATTGCACTGAAAACAGATGTTGGTTGAAGAACATTAAATAATACAGTGAGATAAAATATAAGATGTATATACTAGAACAATGTTGTATTTAAAGTTGGTTACACTATTTTATTTAACTATGGACAGTAATATCATATAACAATCACTGTAATAGTGTTTAATTGAATATTATACAGGTCAATAGTTGAAGCTTGACAGCGCACAAGCAATAAGAATTTGATGCTTTTAGTTATATTTGTTGTTGGAAAAGCTGAGGGAAGAAGCTGAATAGGGATAAGAGGGGTCACTTGAATGGTAAACCTATTCAAGGATGGGATGTTTTCTCCTATTCAAGGATGGGATGTTTTCTCCCATGAAGGGAATGATTGGTTGTTTATATTTTGAAAACCACTTTTTATGTAGACAGTTGTTATTTGTACTTTTTAAATGGATGTCTATGCAATGCATTTATAACATATATGAAATGAATTGTAAATAGTTTTCAGCACACATACAAGGTTATGTACAAACCCCAAAACAGGACAATGGTTAAATACAAAGGTATAGTTAGTCCAACTGTGAACTGCATCTCTATCAATGTCAATGGCTTACATCACAGCTGTACAAGAGGAAGCTTACAAAGATATCTTAAGCTATGTAAAGAGCAAGTAGTATTTTTACAAGAAACACATCTTATACAGCAAGACATTAATAAGATTAATATGCATAATTACACATTGCTAGCAAGTTCACAATATAATAAAAAGCAAAGAGGTGTAGCAATATTATGGAGAAAGACTACCTTGATGCCCAAGATTATAAATACAGTCAATGATAACTCAGGAATGTTTTGTTTAGTGTCAATATTAATAAATGGTCTGGCTTATACCCTGGTAAACAACTACTGGATACCAAGGCTGGATGTCAGGGTAGCCGAACAACATTTAGAGAACATAATACACCATTCCAAAGGCAATACAATAATTGCAGGAGACTTTAATTGCATAATGAAAGAAGAAGACACAAATGCTAAAAACACATGCAAGAGATATCCACTATCAAAGTTACTTACAGGGTATACTGACTCATATAATTTAATGGACATTAATACATATGCTGAACAAGATTCATTGATATTCACACATTGCTCACATACACATAACACCTTTTCTAGACTAGATAGTTTATAACAAAAGATGTTACCACAAAAATAAGCAAAGTTAAAACAATCACTTGACCCTTCTCAGGCCATAATGCAATATTTTTTTAAATAGAGTTTAACTTTAAGAGAAAACTTACAATCATAAGAATTCCAGCCTACAGAGCAAACCTTAAAGAGTTTAAACAATACTATACTGCAGAGATGCAAGCATTTCTAGATTTAAACCTCACAGATGAGGTAGCAGACATACACGCAGACACACAGACACAGACACACACACACACACACACACACACACACACATGTATATATATATATATATATATATATATATATAGAGAGAGAGAGAGGATGCAATGAAAGCATATTTATATGGGAAAGTGGTAGCCTAAAAACAAACAAAAGCTTTGGAATAAAGAACTGGCAGAACTACAAACTAAAATAGATAAATTGAAATTAGATATTCAGAAAGGCAACTTAGCTTCAGAAAAAGAATTATAAGACCTCAACAAAAATACTTACAGATACTGAACCATAAGGCATTGTTTAATCTACAGAAGGTCATACTATGCGCTTACTTTATGAATCCAAAAAAATCAAAGGAGAATAGCTAACAGGATGAAAAGAATGATAAAGGCAAATCAGATAAAAGAAATATTCAATGCAGACAAAAAAGAAAAGCATCAGATTTAGAAGGAATTCTAGAAGCCTTTAGTGTATATTTTAATAAACTCAATAGTCAAGAAAATAAAGTGGAATCAAGTGAAGCACTTAGAAAATTCCTTAATGAAAATATAAGACTATCAGATGAACACAGGAAAAAATAGATAAAGATATAACTATGACAGAATTTAAAGCGCAAATTAGGAAACTAAAATTAAACAAAGCCCCAGGTAATGATAATATGACACCGAAGATGTTTAAACTACTATCTAATAATGTTTTAAATCTATTATTAGGTGTGTTCACATCAGTTAAAGAAGGCAATAAATGCACTCCTTCTTGGAAATATACTCAAGTATCACCAATTCTGAAATAAGATAAAAAAAAACGGATGAGTGTACTTCATACAGACCCATAAGTTTGCCAAATATAAATTATAACATATTTAGACAGTTCATGCAAACAGAATAAAACAAATATAGCCGTTATTGATAGAGAACAATCAAATAGGATTCATTAAAAACAGAACTACATATGACAATATAAAGAGAATGTTGTCCCTTACTGATTTCATAAACAAAACAAAAAATAAAATGAATGTCATTTGCCTAGATATTAACAGTGCATTCAAGTCCATCAATTGGGAATACCTTTGGCTTGCACTGGTGAAGTATAGCTTTTCGAAAAATTTTACCTCACTAATAAGGTCTCTTATGATAAATCTTCGGGGTACATAAAAATAGGATCCTGTTTGTCGGAGCCTATTACCATTACAAAAGGTACAAAACAGGGTTGTCCACTTTCCCCTTTGTTATTTGTTTTAGTAATAAAACCATTAGCAAATGTCATACTTGCAAACCCAAACATTCGAGGAATTGAATTAGAGACTGACCTTGAGTTAAAGATTTAACTATTTGCAGATGACATTTTATTGAGTTTGAAAGAAGATAATAACACATTAAATGAACTATGGAAATCAACAAAACAGTTTAAGAAGATTTCTGGACTATCATTTAATGAAAATAAAATCAATATGTTACTAATAAATATGGACAAAGAAGTATTAAACAAAAATATCATAAATATCTATCTAAAAATGATATAATCAAATACTTAGGGGTTAAAATTATAAATGACATAGATACAACAGTACAACTAAACTAGAATGAGATTTTAGATAATATCAAAGAACTTATACAAAAATGAAATAAGCTATTTTTTACCATGGAGGAAAGACTATATATAATTAAAATTATTATATTCCTGAACATTTTGTATTTTATACAAGCTTGCTCGCTACCTCCATCTAAATCATATATAAAACAATTTGAGGGGTTAATAACAAAATTGTTATGGTACCCTAAAAAACCTAGAGTTAAGGCATCATTTTGACAAATGGGAAGAAGGTGGAATAGGCTTACCAGATTTGGAAGGATATATACAATCGTCAGCTTTAAAAACAGTTTCTCTATGGTTAAACAAAGAATATGCTTCCAAATGAAAACTAGTACATGAAAAAAATCTGGTTAAAAACCACTCATGACACAATAAATAAACATATGGAAATAGTACCGAATAGCTTACTTTGGTTATTGAAGGAATATATGGCAATAGGGAAACACAAAAATATAAATTCTAAATTTTATTTATTTATTTATTTTATTTTATTTTATTTAACATTTGTTGACCGGGAAAGTCCGACTAGGTTCCACAGATCCTGTTTTCAGCGGAGGCCCAGGGAGAAATGCTCCAGACGCATGTCTTTAGAAAGTGGGAGGAAACTGGAGTACCCGGAGGAAACCCACGCGAACGCAGGGAGAACATGCAAACTCCACACAGAAGGCACCCCGGCCGAGAATCGAACCAGAGAACCTCTTGCTGTGAGGTGACAGCATTAACTGCTGCACCACTGCGCCGCCCAAATACATTATTAGTACCCTAAAGACTTTATGCAATTTGTAAACAAAAATGCGGATATAAAAGCATGGTCTTTTTCATATTCCTAATAGCATATACACAAAATAATATTATAACTCAAGACTTGGTAGCAGTTAAAACATTTAGTAAGAAAGGTCTAATTTACTGACATCAGTTGATAAACACTAATAAAGTACTAATGATAGAGCAAATTATAAGTGAGTTCAACCTTGAAAATAATACGTGGTTAACACTGCAGGGTTTAAGACAAACAGTTTTAAACCAGCAGGTAATAATGCAGGTCTGTTAGGGAAAAAGTTCATAGAGCAGTTTTATAATGCTGATGGAATTGCCCACAAATGGGAAAGGAATTTTATCAATATTGTACAAATTAGTTAAAGAAGCAAGAGTTCATAATATACAAAATATATGGAAATACTATGAAACAGTCAATGGTAAAAATGCCAGATGATAAACATAAAAAAATAATTCTTACATCTCCAAAACTAACATCTTTATCACTATACTGGAAACTTTTCACATGGCAATTTATACATAGAACACCACACAAATTAGAAATAATATGATAAGATGGCAGAGATGTAAATCACAATCAATAGCCAAATGGCAACAAATGTTCTATGAATGCCATTTATTTAAACAATATTGGGAAAGTATTAACTATTTGTTAGGGACACTTTTCACTGATAATTTTCAACTTACAAAATCTATAGCTTTGTTGAATACACTTGTGTTCCAAGGCAAAAATATGTAATTTTGTGGACTCAATATTACACAGAACTGGAAAGCTGTAACTCCTCCCAATTTTAAACATTTCAAGAACATGGTTTTATCAGTCTCACATTTGGAATTGAAACCAGTCAGGGGAAGAACAGAACAACCTACTTCCTTAAGCATTGCATGGCAGAATGTAAATCAAGTGCTGGAAACAGAAGACTGTAATACTTTATAATCTAATTCAAAGACACATTCAAGAAAACAACATTTTTTCAAGTATATACATCCTATGTAAATAGTTGGTTTTGTAATGTTTGCTTCTGGAATTGTTTCTTCACTTTAAGCTTTGACTATATAATTATTTCTTTGATATACATACCGTATATATGTTTATTTTTGTGAAAATCAATAAAAATGTATTCAGTAAATCAAAGTACAGTTAAGTCTTGTGACAGTCCATTAAACATAAACACCTAGAAGAAAAGTAACTTTCTTAAACAGGAAACTACACTTAGACAATACATTTTTAAATGGGGAAGGTTTCCCCAAAGGAAACTGATCTGCCTAGCAATAGAACAGCACAAGCTGGCTGTTGATCCAAGAAAGCCCACGGAGGAGTGCTCTTTTAAATGGTAGAAAAGATCTGAAGAACTTGGTGCTTCAAACTTGTCTTATTAGGCAATTCAAATCGAACTGCCTCATGGGTTGAGAATGTGGAGGGTGCCCAGAAGCTTTGGAAGTTGGCCAGCTATTATACCCTTTGCATGTATAACTCATATAGCTAAGGTACTGCAGGAGTGATCAATATGATGAGCATCACATCTATCTCCATCACGCTCCACATCATTATTAGCCTTCTAAAGATAGATTTACTCAGGTGTGAATTGCTGTTGCTTATTAAGGAACTGATTAGAGTTTTATACACAGGTCAGACATATTTTTATCAACCAGAGGAGAAGCTGTGGATAGCAATTAATAAAGAGTTGAAGGATTTTATCTGAGAAGGGAAGAGGGCAAAATCATGCAGGATAAGTTGATCCTTCCAATAGAACAAGGTGGTTTGGGATTATCTGGTTTGAAGGGAAATTTCAGAGCTACACAGTTAAGGCTCTTCCACATAGTACAAGCAGAAAGCTATAATTCAAAGTGGACAGAGCGTATGATGAAACTGCAGGGGAGCTCAAGAAATAAGGAGGGACTGAGATTTTGGATGCAAATTCTTAAGGATAATAACAATAACCATATGGAATATTATATTCATAAAGTAGCAGAAAGTATTCTATGAACTAGGCCAACACAGGAATGGAGAAATCAGATTCAGACGATAAGGATGACTGCAATTAGGGAAACAGAGAACAGACAAGAAGAGACTGGAATTTATTGAAGAAAACTGGCAAAGGAACCAAGATATTAGGAGCAAATAATTAGAGAGAGAAGGGTAATACAGTGGGAAGAGGCCAATAATGAATTTGGACTGCAGGCTCGACATTGCTTTCCCTATCAAGGACTGATATCAAAGTATAGGCACAGAGAAAGGAAGATGAGGGATCCTAAGCAAAAGGCCAGCACTAGTAGAGTTTTTAGATGACACTAAAACAGAAGATGCCATTAAAATGGAATAATTAGTTGGCCATATAAAATATTGTATGATAACTCTAGGAGTTAATCAAAGGATGTTAGAAAGGATTGGGAAGAGAGACTGGATAAACAATTCACAAAGAAACAATGGTAGGATTTATGTATGGCTCCCAAATATGCAACAGCCTAGAAGATTTAGAATTTTTGTTGGAAATGTTTGCATAGGTATTTTTATACCCCAAGCAGACACCAAATACTTTTTCCTCAGGTAAACTGCAAATGTTGGAGGCATGATTGAGAAGAAAAAGATAAGTGGGAACATATTTTTGGAATGTAATGAGTTGGCAGACTTTAAAAATTCCCTGCAGACCACTCTGTCAGAAATACTGAGTGAGCAAATTGGTGTAATTAAAAAAATGATTTTTGAGCTGTGATACAGGATCTGAATTGCCAAGACATAGTAAGGCCCTGTTGAGTTTAATTCTGGTGGCTGCTGAAAAAGCAATTACTAGAAAATGGAAATGAAAGTCTAAACCAACTATATTACATATAGTGAATATAGTAACAGAGTTAAAAGAACTAGAAGTGGGATCAAGGGTAGGAGCAAATTACATAGAAAAAAATGGGAATTGTGAGAAAAGTACATGCAGGAAAATGTTTTGGAGGAGGAATGAAGTTTAAGAGAAGACAACAGTACAATGAGCTGTGTAATGTTTAATTGACAATGACTGTATAGAAGATTATATGAGATGTACAATGTTTGCAACTGGAAATATGTCACTATGGTTTGTTTTCATTTATATAAGTGCACAATTGCCTATGTCATAAGTGATAATTCAAATAAGATGTTTTTGTTTAAAGAATTAACCTGATGAGAGTGTCTACCATCTGACTGAGATCCGAGAAGATGTGCAATGCCCTAAGAATCATCTGTGATTGTGAGCCAGGCCCTGGTTGCATGGGTGTACTGAAAAGACATTCCCTCATTCACCTTGACTTGTGAAGTCCATCAAGTACATTTTGTTTGAATGTATAGTAGGACTGACAGTTGTTTCTCTAGGGAGCTGTATTATACACAGGTTCTTTAGGTGCCACTAGATTTTTTCTCATATAAAGTTTGGCTAGGGAGCTGCTAGGATAATGGATGGCATGAACCCAAAAGCTTTTAGACATTCACTTGGAATCATGCCCATTCTACAAGACTGTTTGAAGAATTTACTCAGAAAAGCACATCCCCAATATGTTTCTCATGAAAGTCTTAGATGTTCTTGGGTGTCAGGCTGGACTTGGTAAGGTTTAACAAAAAATCCAAGTTTTGGAATTAGTTGATGGCAAAATGAAGGTTTATCCACAGTTCCTCCTTGAACTGCGCCTACAACAGGCAGTCTTCCAGGCACAAGTACATGTGAATGCCTTTTGTCCTCAGGAATGCCACCAAAGGAGACATACATTTCGTGAAGACCATGAGAGAGGTTGAGACTCAAGGGGCAAGGAGGTAAATTGGAAACAGGAGACCATTGCCCAAGGTTGAGGAACTGCCTGTGCTCTTTTCACATGAAAATCTATAGCTAGGCATCAGTAATAGTCAAACTGAACATAAAAGTCCCTGGTCTTAACAAGGGCAGAAGGAAATTTAAGGGATACTTCTTGAGCTTTTGAACTTTTACAAAGTTTTTACGGGTCCAGAATAGACCTCCATGGACTATTCTCTTTTGGGGATAAGAATGATTTTGAAAAAAGAAAAGTTCTCCTCCACCAGGGAGGACTTTTTATGATTCATTTGGTGAGGAAATTATCAAGGAGGGCAAGACCAATTGACCTCTACACCAGAATGGATGGTGTTTCTCTAACAGGTGGAAAGGTTTTAAATTCTGTTCTGAAAGACGAAGACACAATATCTAGAAACAATTTGTCTGAGATATTCTCTCCCTTTATTGTCCCTGAAAAAGGGTAATGGCCCCTTGAAAATCTGAAAAAATGGCTTTGTTGCGGTGAGAAGACAGGGTCAAGGGAGAGTGACTTTTTTGGAGGACTCAGAAGGCCTTGCAGCTCTACTTCCAGAAGGCGTACCTGAGATGCCTTTCTGTTTGCCCTGCCATTTTTTTTCTCAAAGGCCTTTTTCTGCCTTACCTGCCGATGGCTGTAGATGGGCCATTGCCATACCCCTCAACCTCTTAGAGCAAGAAATCTGGACAAAGCCATAAATAAAAATGGGACAAAGGCCCAAAAATAGGGACATTTTTTAAATATTGCTCTTACAACTTAGAAAGTTGATAGAATAACAGGTTTTGCATTAACATGAATTTTCTGAAGGTTATGAACTCTGAAACTCAAATGTCTGTCATTATTTTCTAACTACAATCTTTAATGATTTACCACTAATTTGCCAGAAAACCACAATTTTATGAAAAACAGACCAAAAATATGGGGCAAAAATTGGAGCATTCTGCAAAAATCTGTACAGTTGAGAGGTATGGCATTGCTTTGATAGGTAATTTCTACTGTTTTTAGGAATAGTGGATGGAATACTTGTTTGACTCTTTCATTTCTTGTCCATTTTGCTTCTGGCTTTTTAACGATGTCTTGTATGAGAAGACCAAACAGGAGATTCTTGCATAGAGGCACATTCAGGACATCTTCTGGGAGAGGTTGAATTCTGAGCCAAATGTGTTTACTGCTAACTGATCTTTTACTGTTGCCTCTAATGCTGCAGCCACATCTTCACATCCACATTTTATTACATGTTTGCTAACCTTCTGAGATGTAAAGGTCAGCTGTACTTTCAGGGTCTCATCAGAAAAATCTCAGGCCACACTCCCCAACAACAGTGTTGCAGTGTTATGCTGCAACAGCATCTTTGAACTCTTCACTGCCCCAGCACTGGTTGATGTCAAGCCTGGGGAGGGTAAGATGGGTCTGGTAAATCTAGTGAATGAGAAGAGAGGTTGGTAGCAGCTGATGGCCAGCTGTGAAGAGGTAAAAATGAAAAAAAAAAAAAAAAAAACACCCACTTAAATATACTAAACCTGTGATCACTAGATCACATTATAAATATGGATAGATAGATCGATAGATAGACAGATAGATAGATAGATATGACAGATATCTGTGTATGTGCGTGCGCGTGTGTGTGTGTGTGTGTGTGTGTGTGTGTGTGTGTGTGTGTGTGTGTGTGTGCTTATATGAGTACGTGTTTGTGTACATGTGTGCATTTATCTATCTAGATAATATATATATATATATATATATATATATATATATATATATATATATGTATATATTATTATCTAGATAGATATGGTTTACCATCAGAATGCTGAGGACGTGCGAAAGGATGTTTTCAATAGTTCGTATTAGTGAACCAAAAGATGCTGAAGACACAG